>NC_081544.1:2906990-2971033 GCF_901000735.1 Corylus avellana | reverse complement strand
AAGCTAGAGAATGACAAAAGGTAAGAATGCTGGAAAATTCACTCTCAGGAACACATCGTCGGATGATCTGGTCAGCACAATACTTGAACAACTCTGGATCTTCCCAATAATAGAATCGGACTTGCTTGAAGAAGCGGTCCTTATCTTGCTTAGACCACTGAGAGGGAATCCGGCCTGTTGCTAGATAATTGACAATATCGGCATACCACGGTGGATTTCTCGGGGTGATTTCTAAGAGTTGCTCATCTGGGAACGAGTCATGAACTGGAACCGGCTGGGGTGTCGCAAATGATATCCGTGACAAATGGTCAGCAACAACATTTTCAGTACCCTTCTTGTCCCGAATCTCAATGTCAAACTCTTGCAGAAGTAGAATCCAGCGGATCAACCGAGGCTTTGTTTCCTTCTTGGCCAGCAGGTGTCGTAGAGCAGCATGATCAGAAAAAATTATGACCTTTGATCCCAGAAGATATGAGCGGAATTTATCCAGAGCAAATACCACAGCTAGCAATTCTTTCTCAGTGGTTGTGTAATTGACTTGAGCATCTATCAATGTCTTGCTAGCATAATAAATGACATGAAGAAGCTTGCCTACCCGTTGTCCCAAAACTGCACCCACAGCATAATCAGATGCATCACACATGATCTCAAAGGGCAATGACCAGTTAGGCGGCTGCATGATGGGAGCAGAGGATAATAGGGACCGGAGCTGCTTGAATGCCTGGTGACAGGCTTCATCAAAGTGAAAAGGGGTGTCCTTAGCAAGCAAATGACATAAGGGCCTTGAAATTTTGCTGAAATCTTTGATGAAACGACGATAAAAGCCGGCGTGCCCTAGGAAAGAACGGATCTGCTTCACTGAAGTGGGTGGTGGTAAATTTTCAATGAGCTCAACTTTGGCCCGGTCCACCTCAATACCTCGTTTGGACACTATATGGCCCAAAACTATACCTTCCTGGACCATGAAGTGGCTTTTCTCCCAGCTCAAAATCAGGTTAGTTTCTTTGCAACGTTGAAGCACAAGTGACAGATTATGGAGGCATTTATCAAAAGAAGATCCAAAAACAGAAAAGTCATCCATAAATACCTCCAAAAACTTTTCCACCATGTCGGAGAATATAGACATCATACATCTCTGGAATGTGGCAGGTGCATTGCATAGGCCGAAGGGCATGCGTCGGTAAGCAAAGGTGCCGAATGGACATGTGAACGTCGTCTTCTCTTGGTCTTGGGGATCAACTGCTACCTGATTATACCCGGAATAGCCATCTAAGAAGCAATAGTAGCTCTGGCCAGCAAGACGCTCCAAAATTTGATCAATGAATGGGAGGGGGAAGTGATCCTTTCGGGTATGAGAATTGAGCTTCCGGTAGTCAATGCAGACACGCCACCCCGTGGTTGTGCGCTGTGGAACCAATTCGCCAGCAGAATTCTCAACAACGGTGATGCCTGATTTCTTTGGAACTACTTGAGTTGGGCTCACCCATTTGCTATCTGAGATGGGGTAGATGATGCCTGCATCAAGTAACTTGACGACCTCTTTCATTACTACCTCCTTCATGTTGGGATTCAACCGGCGCTGTGCCTGACGGGAGGGTCGAGCATCTTCTTCCAAATGGATCCGGTGCATACAGATGGAGGGGTCAATGCCTTTCAAATCTGCCACGGTCCAACCAATAGCCTCTTTATATTCTTTTAACACTGCGAGCAGACTGTCTTCTTGGTCTTTTTGTAAGTCGGAAGCAATGATGACCGGCAGGGTGTTGTTGGACCCCAGAAATACGTATTTGAGCTTTTCTGGCAGGGGCTTCAACTCAAGCTTCGGTGGAGACAGTAGGGATGGAACAGGAGGAGTGCTTGATGTCACAGGTAGGGGCTCCTTTACTACTCTCCATGGATGGAAATCTGCACTGGCGGCTGTTTCTAACAATTCATGGACCTCTTGAATGTACTGGTCGGTGTTGAATTCTTCAATGTTGAAATAATTCAGGCAAGCTTCTACTGGGTCCTTTGTCAAGAGACTGGGTAGTGAGTCTTCTATATATTCTTCAATGCTGTCCAAAAAGAAACACTCATTTTGATCAGGAGCATGCTGAAACGCAGTAAAGATATTCAACCGAACTTTCATATTGCCAAATGAGATTTCCATGACTCCAGTTCGACAGTTGATGCATGCATTTGCTGTGGCTAAGAATGGACGCCCAAGGATGACAGGAACCATCTTCTCAGGATTGGGCACAGGCTCGGTATCTAGCACGATAAAGTCGACTGGGAAGAAAAATTTATCCACTTGGATAATCACATCTTCTACAATCCCTCTAGGCTTCTTGATTGACCGATCAGCTAGTTGCAGAATCATTGTGGTGGGCTTCAGCTCCCCAAGGCCCAACTGCTGATATACTGAATAGGGAAGTAAATTCACTCCAGCTCCCAAATCTAAGAGTGCCTTATCAATCTCTCTTTTTCCGATGATGCATGAAATTGTAGGAGCCCCGGGGTCCTTGAACTTCGGAGGGGTGTTGTGTTTAATCAGAGAACTTACTTGCTCAGTCAGAAGAACTTTCTTGGGGATGTGGTTTCTGATCTTCCGCTTTTGAGTACACAAGTCCTTGAGGAACTTGGCATAGGCAGGTTCTTGTGCAATTGCATCAAGAAGGGGAAGATTGATCTTTACCTGTTTGAACATCTCCATCATTCCTTGTATTTTTTCGCCTTGTTTCCCAAAGTGAGAAGGTGCCTTGAGACGTTCTGGGAAGGGGGCTGGTGGCTCATAGGGGATCTCTGGAGTGGATGCTGCTGATGACGAAGCCTCATTGCTTACTGGCTTGCTTTTATCATTCTGCAAATTCTGTGCAACCTCCTTATGTTCATCTTTCTTCTCCTCCACATGATTGTCAACTATTTTGCCGCTTCTTAAGGTAGTGATGGCTTGAACTTGCTGATGGTATGAAGTGCCCTCATCGACCATATAGTGCCCCTTAGGGTTTACCACTGGCTGACTTGGAAGCTTTCCTTCATCTCTTCTGTTGATGGTGTTGGCAAGTTGTCCAACTTGAGCTTCTAGCTTGGCAATGGATTGAGAATGTGAGTTGACTATTTCCTCTTGAGATTTAATTGACTGCTTGATCTCGCTGGTCAGCTCAGTTACTGCTTTTACAATCCGATCCTCAAAATTAGACTCGGAGGGAGCTTGGTAGTGCTGCTGTGGAGGCCGATAAGTGGACTGAGGTTGGTAGGGCTGCCTGTTGGATTGAGAGTGATTGTGTGGCCCTGAGGATGAGTTGCTTGAATTCTTCCATGAGAAATTTGGATGATTTCGCCACCCGGGGTTGTAGGTATTGGAGTACGGATCATTACCCGGCCTGGAGAAAGTTGCATTAACCTGCTCATTAGAAATGTCAGTATAATTTCCAGTAACAGGGCAGTTATTGACATGATGCATAGGACTGGAACAGAATGAACATGCTTCAGTGTGTGTGTGAGCAGTATTAGGAGCAAAACCAGCAGTCAACAGAACTTGATCCAACTTCTTGGTGATAGCCTCGACTACTTGGTTGGCCATGTTTGGAGAATGGCCGGCTTCATACAAACTCTCCGTCTTGGGTGCCTTAGGTGCTGGTGCCCTTCGTCTTGCGGAAACCTGCTGAAGAGAATTGTTACTTAAGTTTTCAAACATAGACCATGCTTCATCTTCACTTTTCAACATGAATGTCCCCCCACAGGATGCATCTACCATTTTTCTATTGGACTCAGTCAGGCCATCATAAAAACACTGCACTAGCTGCCATTTTGGGACAGCGTGGTGTGGACATGATCTAAGCAAGGTCTGCAACCTATCCCAAGTCTCATGAAAATCCTCTCCCTCGTACTGGGAGAATGTAGTAATGGCTCTCCTAGTATCATTGGTCATGCCTATGGGAAAGTACTTCTTAAGAAATTCTTGTTGCAATTGCGCCCAAGAAGTGATAGAATTGGGAGTTAAGGACTGGAACCAATGTTTGGCTTTTTCCTTGAGGGAGAAAGGAAAAAGACGCATCCTTAGGGCATCCTCAGTGAATCCATTCATTTTAGTGGTCTCGCAGATTGATTCGAAATCACCGAGGAATTCATAAGGATTTTCAGTGCTAAGCCCTAAAAAGGAGGGTAAACTGCGTATAGTGCTAGGCTTAATTTCATAATGGGTTGCCGTAATTTCCGGCAACCGAAGACATGTGGGAGTAGTGTAAGTGGTAGGAAGATAATGATCTTGCAATGCTACGTGGTTACCGCCCCCCATGGTCTCAGTGGAACGCTCTTCTAGCAAATTAGAGTTCTTTTGGGATCTAATTCGTCTAAGAGTGCGTTCAATTTCAAGGTCGCAAGAAATTAATGGAAAAGATAAAGAACGACGACCTAGCATAAACTAAACAGAAATTTAAAAGAAAACAGAAAAAAAAAATTAAGCTAAAACAGAAAACAAACAAGCTCACAAACGGCCTTAGTGTGCACTTAGGGTCTGGATGCAGGATGCCGCAAGTGCGCTCGATCGCACGGTAGGGTGCGTTCGATCGCAGTCACAGAGAAGGCAGCTTACGGACCTGTTTGCAGTTTCTGAAAAAGAATAAAATCAACGCAAAACAGAATTAAAATTTAGCAACTTAAAACAGGAAAATAATTTATTAAGCTAAAGTTAATCTCTAAAATTTGACAATAAAACCGTTAAGCAGTCCCCAGCAAAGGCGCCAAAAATTGATGTGGTATTTTTGTGACCAAAAATATCAATAATAAAATTACCACTCGCAATAGAACGAATCCCGTAGGATAGGGCTATATTGAGGGTGTCGAACCTCAAGGACTGCAGGGGTTTAATTATCAAAATTAAAAGATCAAAATTAACTTAATTAAAAGAGAGTGAATTGGTTGTGAGAATTTAAAGTGCATAAAATAAACGGAAATAAAAGGGAGTAAATTTATGAAAGAGAGAGTAGGGTATTGACTTCACCACGATCCGCACATCAATGGTTAACCATAATTAACTCTAATAATTCATTCTATGCATGTTATAATTTTAACAAGAAAATAATCTCATACAATCAATGGAATAGCATAACCCATCTTCGGTTGGCACGGACCGTCTACCTAAATTACACTAAACTAAGGTGTAGTACGATCCGTCTTCCCTAGGTATGGTCTATCTAACCCTATTGATTGCATGCCAATTAAATACCATTGTATAACCATCATTCTTATGATCACAGAAAATAAGAATGATTTGAGTTCAATAATAGTAAAATAATTTCTAAGACAAGATAAGAATTCTACTAATATTGATTTGGAATTTAAAGAACAACTGCATTTAATATGAAGAACAGAAATCAACTGTAGCAATCCTCAGGGTTATACAATCAACATGCATAAATTGAAAGACTAGAAATTAAATACAATCAAACCATTGTGCTTGGAAAGGGCTACATCAATACCCCACAATTGGGTTTAGCTGCTCATGATCTCCTAAGCTCCACAGACTATTTTACTGAATTTTTGCTCTAGAAGCGGTGTGTCTTTTCTCAATGCTTAGAGGCCTATTTATAGGGCTTAGGAGAGTCCTAGAAGCCCTAGTAATCCTATAAATTTCGGAGATTTAAGTCCAAGTCCAATTAGGATAAAGAAAACCTAAGTCCAAATCGGAATAGGATTCGCCCAGAATTGCGTTCCTATCTTGCGGGGCGATTTTGGCAATGCGGCGCTCCGAATTAGGAAAATACTATTTCACAATGATTTGTAGAAATTTGAGTTAGCTTTCCAGTGCCGCTTGAATCACCTCAATCTGATATTTGAGCTGAAAGTTATGGCCAAAATACCGAGACATATGCAGAATCCAAAATTGAATCCAATCCGATTTTGACTCCAATTTGAGAAATTCCGAATTAATCCCTTCCTTTATTTGATTAAACTTAACCACAACATATAAGTCCTCTGTTATGATTGGCTACGCTTAATCATCTCAACGTGTGCTTTTAAGCCCAAAATCAATGGAATTAATTGCATCTTTATTTATAACCTGAAAACACAAAAACAAAACAAAAATCAAACAAATAACAATGCTAAGGAATTAACATATGCAAATTAAGGGGCTTGAATGTGCTTATTCGGCGCATCGTCCCCACCGTGTTGAGCTCCCACACCCCTTACGCAGCGGTTTTCGGCCTGCACGGGTCTGGCTCCCTTCCGGCTATCATCTTCCCACTTTGTGCTCCTTTTCCCTGTTTTGGTGGTTCTTTGTTGTTTTTTCCCTTTTTTTCTTGTTTGTGGTTGTTTTCAGGTCCTGCTTTGCCGGTCTTCTCTGCGCCTGTTCGCCGCCCACCATCCATTGTTGGGTCTTTCGACGCGTCCCTGCTGCGATGAGCTTCCAACACCCCTTCAGTTTTCGGTTCTCGGCGTGTGCGTGATCGGAGTGTGTTGTTTCTTTTCTTGTTTTATTTCCCTATTTTGTTGCTTCTTTAAGATGTATTTGTGTTTTGGCGTGTGTTTTTTCCCTGTATTGTTTAATTTCCCTGTTTTGTTCGACTTGTAATAGGGCTCTTTCCTGTCTCACTCGATCTATGTCCCCTTCGGGTTAATTAGTTTTGGTCCAAACTTTTGAGTTGTGGATGTGATCATTATCCTGGCCTTCAGGTCGAGGAGGAAGAGTTTCGGCGTGAGAGTCTTTCCGCTCTCAGGGTCGAGGAATAATTGCTATCTATGCATTTGGTTGAGTCTGTCTGTCACAAATCTAGTATTAAATCTGATTTTAGTCATGGGTTAGTGGATTGGTTTCGAATCTTGTACTTAACCTGGTAATCTTATAGCTTTATGCTATGGTTGCTTCAAAGCTTTGCTCTGTGATGTAAGAGCTTTATGCTCGTGGTATTATTGAATGAAATGTTATGTTTTTGTCAAAAAAAAAAAAAAAAAAAAGTTATTCTCTAGTCCATTTTGGACTAGAGAGGATCTTATTCCCAACGAAATATAGATTTAGTAACTTCCTCATTAAATGCTTGAACATGATTTTTTTTTAGACGTTTAGATGATATAGACGACTATAATTTATGAATTTGAGAATCTTATATTTAAAAGAAATTCTAGAGGATCTCAATTCCAATTGCAACCGTTGATTTACTTCTTTAAATCGGATTGGCATCCCCTCCAATTACTTAAAATTTGAGATTCTCATGTTATGAAATCGTGACCCTTCATTTTAAATCCAATGATCTATACAATGCTAGCTGCTTTTGTATAACCGATGAATAAAATTTTGATTTTAAGTTGACTTTTGTTTTACCGAGGTTTAAATAATTTTATAGACCATTAGATTTAAAATGAAAGGTTACGATTTCGTAACATGAGAATCTCCAATTTTGAGTAATTGGAGGGGATCTCAAATCGGATTGACATCCCCTCCAATTACTCAAAATTGAAGATTCTCATATTACGAAATCGCGACCCTTCATTTTAAATCCAATGGTCTAGGAGATCTCAATCCCTTTAAATCTCAACCATCTAGAGCTCCTTGAATACAATGAACCACATAAGAAAAAGAATAATGTTAGAATCTTTTTTCTCAGAGAGCCGCGAATGAACAGAGAGTTTTTGGAGAAGCAACACAAACTAGGGTTCTTCCTGTTGGTTGGTCCCTCCTGACTCCAGCTTCTCCAAGCCAAGCAAAAAATTACAAAGATGTCAAACAGGCTTCTTCCACGTGATCTTCAGAATGAAATGTAAGCCTACCCGTAAAATCGCTTTGAAGATTTCAATGTGTTTGTAAATCATGGAAATCCTTGATCAGAAATCATAGATTTATTGCCACGCACTTGGAACATAGTGAGAGCACCCACAATTATGTTCACCTATTACATTCGAGTACATATGAAAAATGGTGTATGCAAATCCAATTACACCATTCTTTTTTTCTTTTGTTTTTTTACATGCCAATTACGTACACCATTCTGATGGTTCATTCTAAGAGTTTCAGAAACTTGAACATCCGTGCCAAATTGGAGGTAGAGGTTATCAAGTTCTTGATTGTAAAGGATTAATACTTTTTAAGCTCTATATGCCAAAAAATAGAATGTCTATAACTCTTCCTCGACCTTGTATTGATGCACCCATCGACAAATATTATTGTGTTTACGGGTTCAGTTATGACCATACAACTAATGATTACAAGGTACTAAGAATGATGTTAGGTAAGTACACATATTTTCCACCTGAGGCGGAACTTTATAAACTCCGCATAAGCACTTGGGAGACTGTTAAGGGCGCCGACAATTTTCAGTATGCTGCAAATGAAGATACACAAACTCCAGATGAAGATAGGCAGGCTTTAGTGAATGGGGAAAACCATTGGATTGGATACAATAAAATTTATCTGGTGACTGAATCTCTTGCTAGTCCTGAATTTGTGATTGTGTTGTTTCATATGTGTCACGAAGAACTTCGAGTGATGAAACTTCCAGATTATCAAAGTCATTTAAATCTAGTGGAGAGTTAGTGTAAATCGCAATGAAATAGTAATTCAAAAAGGTCAAATGTTGAAAATATAAGCTTGAAGGTGTCTTTTCAAAAAAAAAAAATACACAGGAAACCTCCCTCTAGAAACTACTCCTGACGTTTTGTAATTAGATACAAGGAATTCTAGGTTGAAAACGCTAGGAATTTTTAATTTCTTGGCATTTGCTTATTGGTTACGTCAACAATTAACAGGAGCCTATGAACAAAAATGACAAGAAACATTACCTTAGTGGCATGAGCGTTTTTTGCTTTTTTTTTTTCTTTTTTTTTTTTTTTTTTAACTTTATCATAGTTAGCCCATAGTTTTTAGCACTATACAATGCGTGGAAACCATTTAAAAGTTGCTCATATTTCTCTTATTATTCAACCAATTAAGCCTAGTTGATAAACAAACAACATGAGCTTATGAGCAATAATTATGGCATTTTAAAAAGTAAAAATGAGGGTGTTATGGGATGAAAGATAGGTGCATGTGATAATTTTCTATCTATTTTAACATCTAAATAAAGTTGATAGAGTGGCCTATTTGATATGAGATGGTAGTTTGACGAATCCATTAATGTCACTTTTTGATGCTTGTTGGCGTACATTAAAAAGTGGTCGGTGATAGTTGAGGGGGAGGTGAGGGATTGTATTTTCTCTCTATTTTTCCTTGACTTGGTCGCTGGGTGGTCCTGATTTCTCTTGACTTGGTCTTCCCCTTAATAATGGAATTAAATATGAGCGGGATCCTCCTGTTAAGAATCTTTCATATTTTTTTCTTCTATATTTTCTCATCTCCTCTAGTTAGTTAAGGGTGTCCCAACATAAAGGCTTAAAAGAGCATATGTGTTTTTGGGATATGTAGCAAATCTAAATGTTATCTACTTGAACACCTTACATTTGGTTCAAAATAATAGCATATTCTTTTTCTTTTTTTAACTTTACCATCTTTAGCCTATAATTTTCCCCACTATATATACCATGCATGAAGGAGAGCATTTGAAAGTCAAACCGGCGATCAAAAAGAAAGAAAGAAAGAAAGAAGAAAGAAGATGATCATGTCATCTGGTAGAAATGTAAAGTTGCTATTGATAATTAAACGAACTCTAAATAAACTCTACTTGAATTGCTTTGAATTGCATACCACTCTTGGTGGTTTGTATTGATATATATATAATCATACAAGAGTCCTTGTTACAATGAAACTAAGATATACAAAGATGAAGAGATAACTACTGAAGAGAATAGATAAGAGATGAAATTCAAATATACAGAGATAAGAGATAAGAGATGATAATGAAACCTAATTACAAATAATAACTACTTGGAATTATCTACAGGTTTTGAATGTGAGAGTCCCAGATTATCTTGTGTTCTAACATCCCCCTTCAAGTGCAACGGGGAAGCATGAACGTTGAGCTTGTGACATAGAAATTGAAAACGAGTCGCCACAATTGGTTTGGTGAGAACATCTGCAAGTTGATCTTTACTAGGGATAAAACGAATTTGAAGACTTTTGTCGGCCACTCGATCTCGAACAAAATGGAAGTCAATTTCGACATGTTTGGTACGCGCATGAAACACTGGATTGACTGCAAGGTATGTGGCACCAATATTGTCACACCATAGGGTTGGTGTGGTTGGGAGATTAATGCCAAGATCTCTAAGGAGAGATTTGATCCACATGACTTCAGCTGCTGTGTTAGCTACAGCCTTATATTCGGCCTCAGTACTTGACCTAGAGACAGTAGGTTGTTTTCTTGAGCTCCATGAGATAAGATTAGATCCGAGAAACACACAATAAGCACCAGTGGACTTTCGATCATCTGGGCACCCCGCCCAATCTGCATCTGAGAAGGCATCAATTGTGTAGACACTATTTTTGGCTAGAAGTAACCCATGAGTAATAGTGTGTTTAAAATACCTAAGAATTCGTTTGACTCCTTGCCAGTGAAGTTTCGTAGGTTTGTGCATGAATTGACAAACTTTGTTCACCGAGAATGCAATGTCCGGACGTGTCAAGGAAAGATATTGAAGTGATCCAACAGTGCTCCGGTATAAGGATTCGTCTTCCATAGGATCGCCTTTGAAACCCGAGAGAGTGATTGAGGATGACATGGGCGATGAAATTGGCTTTGCTTCATGCATGTTTGTGCGTTTCAGCAAGTCTGAAATATATCTCTGTTGTGAAAGCAGCATCCCTTTCTGAAGCTGTTGAACTTCAATTCCAAGGAAGTAATGGAGATCACCAAGGTCTTTCGCTGCAAAATCTATTCGGAGTTGTTGAAGCAATTCTTCAATAGCTGCCACATGAGAAGCTGTAATAATAATGTCATCCACATAGATTAAAATAAACATAGTAACTTCCTCAGTTTTAAAGATAAGTAAAGAAGAATCTGCTTTTGAGGCCACAAAACCCAGAGATATAAGTTTGGTACTGAGGTGTGAGAACCAAGCACGTGGGGCTTGTTTTAATCCATAAATGGCTTTGTTTAACTTGCAGATGTGATGTGGTAAGGATGGATGAGCAAAGCCTGGCGGTTGACTCATATATACTTCTTCTGATAAAAACCCATGTAAGAACGCATTCTGTATATCAATTTGCTTGATGGGCCAGCTCCTTGAGTATGCCACTGAGAGGACAGTCCGAATTGTGGTTGGTTTCACAACAGGACTAAAGGTTTCTCCAAAATCAATGCCTGCCTGTTGGGGAAAACCTTTTGCAACTAACCGGGCTTTATGTCGTTCTATCGTTCCATCAGCTTTGCGTTTGAGTTTAAAAACCCATTTACAACCTACCACATTATTGGTTGTGCTTGGAGGAACAAGAGTCCATGTATTGTTGCTGAGAAGGGCATTAAATTCTACCTGCATGGCATTTCTCCATTCTGAAGATTTCACAGCATTAGTAAAACATTTAGGTTCAGTTAGGTTGGTGTCTAAAACCGAGAGAAAAGCCTTCGGAAGGGGATACCGTACAGTCCCATCCATAAGTTGCTTGGGCTTATAAATTTGGTTTTGTGCTCTTGTGACCATGGCATGTGTTCGTGTAGATGCAGGTGGTGAGGTAGTATCATTTCTCAACATAGAATCAGCATTTTCACTAGATGAAGTGTTCGGTGATGATAATGGTGATATTGGAGGACTTTCCGTGGAGGATGATGAGATTTGTGGTGATGAGTGAGTCTCGGGTCTAGGGATGAAAGGTGTATCCATAGAAGAGGATATATTTGAGGATGGAGAAATTGACGTGGATTGAGTGGAAGGAGACAGTAACTGTGAAAAGATTTGAACAGTGGGTAGTGGAGTGGAGGAATCGGATGTTTCTCTAGATGGTGAATTGAGAAAGGGGAATTGAGATTCATGAAAAATTACATCTCTTGAAATATAAAAACGACCCGATTCTTTGTGAAAACAACGATAACCTTTGTGTTTAGTACTGTACCCTAAAAATATCCATGGTGTATAACGAAAATTAAATTTATGGGTGTTGTAAGGTCTAAGATTGGGAAAACAGGCACACCCAAAAATTTTGAGAAAATTATAATCTGGAGGAGAAGAGAATAATTTTTCAAATGGAGACTTGTATTCTAACACAGGTGTAGGTAGACGATTAATGAGATAGCATGCTGTTTGACATGCTTCATCCCATAATTGTTTTGAAACACCGCTATGGGAAAGTAAAGCAAGGATAGTGTCAATAATATGACGATGCTTGCGCTCAACACATCCTTGTTGTTGATGAGTATGAGGACAAGATAGACGATGATTTATGCCAATTGATTGAAAGTATTTTGTAAAATGACGAAATTCACCTCCCCAATCTGATTGTACACTTTTGATTTTGGTATTGAATAAGCGCTCAACCATGGATTGAAACTTAAGAAAGGTGGACATAACATCAAATTTATTTTGAATTGGAAAGAGCCAAGTAAATCTAGAAAATGCATCCACAAATGAGACATAATACCGATTCCCATTTATTGAAATAACAGGGGATGGTCCCCAAACATCCGAAAAAATTAAATCTAAAGGATTACAAAATTTAGTGCTGGAATTGTAAAGCGGTAGTTGATGTCCTTTGGCAACCGAACAAGCGGAGCAAGGTGGAAGAGCGTTTTTTTTTTGGTAACTGGAAGACTGAATTTAGATAAAATGTGTCGAACGACACGAAAAGCTGGATGACCCAAACGTTGATGCCAGTGAGTCGCAGATGTACGTTCACCAATTAAGGCATGATTTATTGACGACTGGGGAGATGACTTCAGGAATCGGTAGAGACCATTCTTAAGTTGGCCGTGATGAAGAGGAATCTTTGTTCGGCAATCCTTAATAACAAAATAAGATGAATGGAATTCAAAGAATATATCATTATCATGAGCAAATTGACAAACAGACAATAGATTTTTACAAATTTTAGGCACAAGTAAAATTTGTTTAAGCAAAAAAATACGACGAGGAACAGATAGTGTTGCTGATCCTATATGAGAAATAGACAAACCTGAACCATTGCCTATGCGAACGAGATCTGGGCCGTGATACTCCTCCGATGTGAGATTGAGGTTGTTCGTCCCATGAGTTAGATGATGAGATGCGCCCGTGTCCGGATACCAATCCTCATCTGGATTGACTGATGGAGAGGAGTAGAGAGCATGTGTAGAAGTGGCTGATTCGTTCTGGAATGAGGCATCAAAACGAGAATAACAGCGAGCTGCAAGATGACCCGTTTTGCCACACAACTGGCAAACATGACGGGCTGGAGCAGATTGGTTGGAGAAGAAGGACCCACGTCCACGGGCTGGAAAAGCAGTGCGACCACGGTATGCTTGACGTCCTTCAGTGAACACATTCCTCCCATGGAATCCTCTTCCACGTGGTGTGCTAAACCGGTTTAAATAATTTGCAGAGGGAATAAGCATCTCGGCAGTGGGCATATTTTGCTCAATCCTCATCTCATGAGCCAATAAATGGCCATATATTTCATCCATAGATAAGGGATCTACCATTGTGGTAACAGATGTGACAAAAGGATCATATTCAGATCCTAGCCCAGCAAGAAGAAAAGATACGCTCTCAAAATCATTGAGAGGTTGTCCGGCAGCAGCAAGAGTATTACTCAGATTCTTGATCTTTTGAAAATATTCAGTGATGGAGGATTGACCTTTCTTTGATGTAGCAAGTTGATAATGAGTCTGCATGATTCGAGCACAAGATTGCGAAGCGAACATGTTGATCAAGGCTACCCAAAGGTCACGGGCAGTAGCACATCCCACGGCATGAACCACATATGGTTCGGTGAGTGTGGAAATTAGAACACTCAATATCATTTGATCTTTCTGAACCCACTGCATGTAGTCAGGGTTGAGGATGGTCTCCGGCGCGTCTGCTACAGTGTTGGGGTTGGGAATTGTTTGCTTCGGTGGTGGAGTTGTGCCATCCACAAAACCGTAAGCGTCTTGGCCTCGGAGAAAAGCCAGAATTTGTGTGCGCCATGAGATGAAATTATCCTTGGATAGTTTGATGTAGAGAGTATGAGACATATTTGGTATGGTGTATAAGGGAGCTGGATTCAAAGGTGGTGGATTGACAGGTGGTAATGGATTGATAGGTGGTGGTGGCTGATTGGAAGGTAGATGTGGTGATGGTGGTGCACTTATGGAGATGGAAGATATTTCGGCTTCTGTCATTAAGCTAGACGTTAGTCTGTTTATGCTCTGATACCATAAACGAACTCTAAATAAACTCTACTTGAATTGCTTTGAATTGCATACCACTCTTGGTGGTTTGTATTGATATATATAATCATACAAGAGTCCTTGTTACAATGAAACTTAGATATACAAAGATGAAGAGATAACTACTGAAGAGAATAGATAAGAGATGAAATTCAAATATACAGAGATAAGAGATAAGAGATGATAATGAAACCTAATTACAAATAATAACTACTTGGAATTATCTACAGGTTTTGAATGTGAGAGTCCCAGATTATCTTGTGTTCTAACAATAATAATGTGGGTTATGTTTATGAGTGGATTTAAGAGTGGCGTTAAAGGCATTAACAAGTACTCAGAAACCGGAGTGTTCGTGACAATAAGAAATGAATTGACGAGTGCTCTTACGCTTAGGCTTAGCTGTCAATCATTGGACAAAGGCCTCAGTACCATTGACCAAACTCTCCAAACGAACGAGCAGTTCTATTTCAGCTTTAAACCTAACATTAGTGGTTCTACACAATACGATTGTCATTTTGATTGGGACAACAATCCTAAAAATAAAACTCATAAAATTTTTCCGATTTACTATTATGATCGGGACACAAAACGTTGAGGTAATAACTGCGTTTGGGGGATTAGTCAAGAATGTGCAACTCAATATAACAAGCCAAGGTCTATTAATCAAGTCTATTATTGGTGATTACAAGCAGCCTAAGCACCTTCGATTGTGAAATAAAGGAATTGTTTATTTTATTTATCTTCTTTTTTCTTTTAATTGTTTCAATTTTTCTATTGAGGATATTCACATGAGTCAAAGCTAGGAAAGATGAGCAAGAAGAAAATGTTTCTTTTGTATTTCATTTCTTTGTAACATGTTAGAATATATGGAAAATATATAATATTGAAATATTCCATAATATTCCATAATTATTCTGATATTGAAATATTCTCTATTTATGGGTTGATTGTAATCATATATTGAGATTGTAATCAAATCAATGGGATTTGATTACCAAACTTGTATTTAGACATTACCCTATAAATAGGAACCTTTGTATTGTAGACAAAAAGTTAATGAGCACAATGTAACCCTTAGGGGTATGCTGAGTGGTGGACGTAGGTGTCTAAACACTGAACCACCCGTAAGGTCTTTGTGTTCATTCTCTCTCTTGCTTTCGCTTAATATTCTGCATCATTATTATTTCAACATGGTATCAGAGCTATTGGCTTACGCTAGTCGATCTAATGGTCCTGTGAATTATATATTTTTTCTTCAATTTATTGTCTGTTTCTTGAAGAAAAAAAAAAAAAAAAGCAGATTTGCAGCACACACGGCTGCTTCCCATGTCTACACATTGCCACTTGCCACAGCCACCTGGACGTCGTCCTCTCATCCGACGGCCAGTTCGCTCTCTCCGGCTCCCTGGGACGTTGAGCTCTGCCTTTGGGATATCCGGGCCGGGGTCTCCGCCCACTGTTTTGTGGGTCACACCAAGGACGTCCTCTTCGTGGCATTCTCCATCAACAACCGTCAGATCGTGTCCGACTCCCGCGACCACACAATTAAGCTTTGGAATACCCTTGGCGAGTGCAAGTACACCATTAAGGAACGGGACGGGCACAACGACTGGGTCTCTTGCTTGCGCTTCATCCCCAACACGCTCCAGCCCACCATCATCGTTCACCAGCCAGTCACTGTGTTGAGAAGCTGCCGATCTGCCCATTGTCGTTAATCTCCTTAGTCGCCGACCACATCTTCAGCTTCCGCGCCGCCCAGCCATGCCGTTCTCTACCACATCCAGCCGCGGATCCTCTACCTATAGTCCCCGATCACTGCCACCACCAAACCTCAACCCTGAGGCGCTGCCACCCACAGTCAACTACACCGCCTCCAGTTGGCCAGCGCCTCTACCGAACTCATCTTGCCGCACCGCGCCGCCCACAACCTCCGCACCCCTGCACGCCGCGGCCATCGTCTTCTCCACAAATCCTGTCCGACAAGGCGAGATGTCCACCATTGTAGCCCACTCCGATCGAAGACCCACTGCCGTAGATGCCAAATCCGGCCAGCAAGCCACTCCAGGAGCAGCCGCAGCATTGCCGGCTGTCCACGGTTCGCAGCCCACAAACAGCTTGTTAGCTGAATCAACCACCAGAGTTCCATCCAAAATGGTCATGTTGTCTCCTCTGTTGTGAATTCGACGATCCAAAGGCGCCGATACCTACAGTCGCCGATACTTGCTGTCTCTCCAGACCAAGCTCACAAGTGTCTCATGCACCCACCTACACCGGATCGTAGCCTGAGAGTTTCAATTGTATGTGCCATAGTGGATTGCGCCCCTAAGATCCTACACTCTTTTTGCTACATGCACCTACACCAGATCCAGATAAAAATAAAATAAATAAAATAAAGGAGAAGAAGAAGAAACTGACCAAGTGGACCACATTACGCACATCACGTGTCAGTCAGGTTCGGTGCGCCGATCTGATAACCACCTAAGTAGGCTCATTTTCTTTTTATTTTTGGCTCAAGTCGGCCCCTTTTATTTTTGGCCTATGTCGGCTCTTTTATTTTTGACTCATTGTCAGCCTTGGCCCATTATAGGCGTGAGTACGTCTTTAAAAGCCCTTCCTTAATTAGTGCGTCTTCTCCAAGGCAAGCAAAAAATCACAGAGATGTCAAACAGGAGGCTTCTTCCACACGATCTTCAAAAAGAAATCCTGGTAAGACTACCCGTCAAGTCCCTATTACGATTCCAATGTGTTTGTAAATCATGGAAATCCTTCATCAGAAGTCGTAGATAAATTTATTGCCAAGCACTTGGAACATAGTGAGAGCATCGACAATTATTTTCACCTATTACATTCGAGTACATATGAATTACCTTATACGAAAATGCAATTATACCATATCAATGGTTCATTCAGTGAGTTTCAAAAACTTAAACTTCCATGCCAAATTGGAGCTAGAGATTATGAAGTTCTTGATTGTAAAGGATTAATACTTTTTTGCACTACAAGAGGCCAGATCTCCATACTTCGGAGCCCCTAATTCTTTGGAACCCTGCAATTCTATCACTCTCCCTCCACCTTGTATTGATGCAACCATCGACAAATACTGCAAACAGTACTGTGTTTACGGGTTCGGTTTTGACCATACAACTAATGATTACAAGGTGCTGAGAATGATGTTAGGTAAGTACGAATTTTTTCCACCTGAAGTGGAACTTTATAAGCTCCGCACAGGCGCTTGGGAGACTATTAGGGGTGTCGACAATTTTCAGTATGTTGCAAATGAAGGTACGCAAGCTTTAGTGAATGGGGCAAGCCACTGGATTGGATATCATAAAAGTTATAATTATATGGAGATTGAATCTGGCGATCCTGAATACGTAGTTGGGTTGTTTCATATGTGTCACGAGGAACTCCGAGTGATGAAGCTTCCAGATCGTCTAAGTAGTTTAAACTTGCATAATTCTGTTCTTCGGGTTTCTAGTGGATTTCTTTATTTAATGGAGCATAGACAGCAACAAGATGCTTGTTTGAGCTACAACGCTTGGATGATGAAGGAATATGGCGTAGTAGATCGAGTCTTGGACTAAACAATTTACCCTTGATTTAAAGGGTTGGCGCTTTGGCCCGATGTTCTGTTTTAGGAACAACGAAAAGATTTTGGGAGAAAAGCTAAAAAAGCCGGTTTTATATGATCCCACAACAGATAGATTCACTAATCTAGGAATTAAAGCCGAGGGATCTTTTTTTGCCACGAATACTTTCGTTGAAAGTTTTGTTTTACTTAATGAAGTAAATGCTTTACAAACGTGCCAGACTTGTTTAAAGGAAGGCCGGTGGTGCGACTCAAAAGAAATTTTGTGCAGCCATGCACCAAATGTTTTGCTGCTATATATGCTTCTTCTTCCTCATTTGGCCACATATTTTTCCAATTCATGCTTCAGAAAAGCCCAATTCCGATCCACCGATCCAAATTTACCAAATTACCAAATCATGGTCATGTTAATATTTATACCTAGTGAAAATTCAACCATTTCACTTTGTCATGTTTATATAAGTGAACACATTGGACAGAAATATATAAAGCTTAGAAAATTCTTTGCACTTCTTAAGACTTTCAAGATTAATAAATTTTGCCCTCTCGAGCTTTCGATGTGATAATTGAACTCTTTGCTGTTACAAAATTCTTTGTGCCTCTGAAGGCTTAAGTCTAATTTGAAGTAATAAAGGAAATAAGAAAATGGAATAAATGGAAATAATTAATTTCTAGAATTGAAATTGTACTTGAGTACAACGTAGGTAGCTAACTCCAAATAACTATAATCTCTTAAAACAAAGTAATACAGACATCATATCGGTTGTGATGTCTTTAAGGGGTAACTCAATCGGTTGTGAACCACACCTCATGAAACAGAGGTTACTAGTTCGAATCCCCCATCCCCCTTCCCCTGTGTGGACATGTCAAAAAAAAAAAAAAAAAATACAGACATCATATGTTAACGTTTTCAAGGGTTTCTATGATTAAAAATTAGAAAATAAAAAGAAAAAGGGATAAATCAATTTCTCCAAAGGAATTGAACCTCCAATTGATCACTTTGAAGGGATTGATCAACCTCCAATTTCTACGGGGAAATTATGTGTATTCTTCCATGAATTACCATACGACATCTACATTTTTTTTATTTTTTTTTGAATTGCCATACGACATCTACATTGAATTTATAGGATAAAGCATGAATTATTTAGGTAAGAAAATCTAAGGTTTAGCCTATTAGACAAACAGCCTATTATAGAAATAAAATTAAATATACTAATACAACTTATTAAGAAAATCAAATATAGGGTTTCTAACAAAGCCACAGCCCACTAACAAGTAACTTATCAGTTTCCACAGAGACAACTCTGCTGATCATCACATTCAACTCATATACGAAGAGCAAAAATGTGTTTTGGTATTATTTTTAGAGAAAAAAGTCAAACAAATACTTTTTGAGTTTTTTTTAGCAAATTGATCAATTTTTGGTTTGACACAGTTTTTATGTACTAAAAATACTTTTTAAGCATCTTAACGTAAATTTAAACAAGCTCTAAATCTCTTTTCTATGAATTAAATCTGAAGTAATGTAAGGAGCTCGTTAAATGTCTTTTTAGAAGTTTTATTAGATTTTTAGAGAAAAGTTAAATGTAGAGAGCCGCATGCATCGTTTAGAACAAATTGAATACCCCCTAGCACAGTATTATCACCTGGATGGCCCTCAACTCTAGGTCTCTCACAACAAATCGAGTTAGCAGATTTTGTGAATGCTCTAAGCCCTTGATTAAAGTAGACATAAAGTCACTTATACGTAATGAAAAATTAGCTAAAATACGTAATAAAAAAGAAAGAAAGTAGAATTATCTATTTTAACTACTCTTTTTGTAAGTTCTTGTTGGCTTAATTCGGTAAGCAAAATGGTGACCAAAAGTGCCAAGATTCATCATCCATTCAATTACCGTTCGGACGAGAAGAAGTGCTGTTCGGATGCTCGAAGAATTCTATTTTCCTCGAGAGCCTCGTCTGCAATCTAGTTTGCAACCCCGTTCGGACGAGCTCGATAAATAGGAATTCCCGAGAGCCTCGTCTGCAGTCTCGTCTGAACCCCGTCCGGACGAGCTCGATAAACAAGAATTCCCGAGAGCCTCGTCTGCAGTCTCGTCTGAATCCTATCCGGACGACTTTTACTAAAAATGTCATATCTTGAGTTTCAAGCCTCTGATTGGAGCAATCTTTACGGCGTTGGAAAGATAACTCAAGGATCTACAAAGTCATGTTTCACGAGGTTTAGCTAATTCCAATGTTTACTAGGTCAAAACGGGCCATAAAGAGAAGACTACGAAGTTGGGCGGAATGGCTCGTTTGCAATCTCGTCCGGACGAGATTGCAGACGGCCATGTGTTAAAAACACTTTCTGGCTGTGTTTTGTTGTCCCGTCCGGACGGCACATGTTCCCGTCCGGACGCCGCGTACCTGTAACAGTTTTAAATGAATATAAACTCTTTCCTAGGTCTAGGGATGATGGGGCTATTATAAATACACCTCTATAGGAAGAGAGAGGGACGAATTTCTGCATCTAGAATTCGCTTTTGTGTGCTAAGAGGGTAGAGTCTATTCTCTCTCTTAGAGTGATCATTTGTGTTTACTTGTTGATTGTTGATGCGAAGTCAACCGGAGTTCCGGTGAAGGGAGATCACGTAGAAGGATTGTGCCAGCTGTCTCTGGAAAGGGCTACTGCGGTAGAAGGCAAGTGGGTCGCTTGTCTTATACAAGATCGTGTCAATTGCAAAGGTTTTGTAAGTGTGAACGTCTTGTAATCCTTTATTCTTTTACTGAGTTAGTTGATTTCCTGGGTTTGGCTGCCCCGGAGAGGTTTTACAATTAGAGAGTTCTCTAATTGGTTTCCTCTTCGTAACCAAAATATCTGTGTTGTTTATTGTTTATTGTTTCATATATTTTTGGTTGTTTATTAATTGTTAGGTCAGATCTATTTCCGCATAAATTGTGTGAAACACCTATACATTCAAAATAGGTGTCGTTTGGAGTCGTAATATAGAATTTTCAATTGGTATCAGAGCAGGTTCACTCTGTTTGGATTAATTTCCTGAGTGAGATCCTAGACTCCTCATAATATGTCTCACACAGTTGCACCTAACTCACTTCCCGTCTTTGACGGATCCAATTATACGTTTTGAAAAATTCGTATGAAAGCATATCTCAAATCTGTTGACATTTGGCATATTGTTGAATCTGGATGGACTAATCCTGATAAGGCAATTGCCGAATTTTCAAAGGATGAAAAGAGTGCTTCGTCTGCAAATGACAAAGCGTTAAATGCCATCTTCGCATCTATCTCCATCGAAGAATTCTCAAGAATTTCTCGATGTGTAATAGCTAAAGAAGCATGGGAAACATTGGAAATTACTCATGAAGGAACTAAAATTGTGAGAGCTTCAAAAATTCAGATGTTAGTTTCTCAATTTGAAGAGATTAGGATGGAAGAGGAAGAGACATTTGATGATTTTTATTCTAAGCTTAGCACTATTAGAAATTCTACTATTAATCTTGGAAAGAAAATGAGTGATGCTAAGATAATAAAGAAAATCTTAAGATCTCTACCTGCGAGGTTTATACCTCAGATTACTGCTATACAACAGAGCAAAGATCTAGAGTCAATGAGAGTAGAGGAACTTGTTGGTTCTCTTCAGACATTTGAACTCATGTTACCTAAGCCCAAAAGCTCAAAAAATCTTGCTCTTAAGATCAAGGCTGCTAAAGGTAAATCTGTAGTTCATTCTGATGAGGATTCTGGAGACGATGAAGAAATAGCAATTATTGCTAGGAAGTTTAGAAAATTTTTCAAAAACAATGGAAATTTTAGAAGTAGGGAATCAAAAAATTTTGTGAATCCTAGTAATGAGGTTAGAGATAATTATGAAGGCAAAAATGATGAAAATCATAAAGATAAATTATCTCGTGGTCGTAAGTGTCATGAATGTGGTGGTATTGGTCATATTCGTGCTAATTGTGGAAATTTGATAAATTCAAAAGGCAAGGCCTTTAATGTGACTCAAAGTGATGAGTCAGACAATGAGGAAAAAGCTGAAAATTGTGCTAATTATGTAGCCTTTGGGATTTCTTATGATAGTGAACATGAGGCTAGTGAGTCTAACTCTCTAGATAGTGAACATGACATATGTGATAATGAATCAGAAAAGGAGGGTGATTTGCAAAATGCTTATAATGATCTGTATGTGGAATGCATTAAATTGAAGAAGTTAAATAAGCAACACTTGCAGAAACTCAAAGATGTTAATCTTGAAAATGATCGACTTTCTGTTGCTTTAACTGATTTACATGCTATTCATAATACTTTGATGTCTGAAAATCACATGTTAATTGCCAAAGTGAAATCCTTAGAGAATGAGCTTAATGAATCAAGAAATCATCTGAAAACATTCTCTAGTGAAAAGCTAAATCACATGTTGCATAATCAGAAACATTCATTTGATAGAACTGGATTGGGATTTGATAAATCTGCTGTTTCTTCTATTAATGTTTCTTCTCCTTCAAAGTTAATTTTTGTGAAACCAGTTTGTAAAGAAGAAAGCTTGACTAAGAAGAAGGAAATGTATCCTCCAGTTTCAAGTGGTGAGAAAGGTAAGGGAATTCTAACTGATTCCTATGTGTCTCGTTCTACACTGAGACGTGCTCATATGCCAAGGAACCAACCTTCTCAAAGGTTCATTCCTACATGTCATCACTGTGGTAAGATTGGACATATTCGCCCTAATTGTTTTCAGTTGAATAATCATGAGTCAAAAAGAGACTATTTGCATTCTAGGGATAGTCATGAGGAATTATTCAACATGCTAAGGGGTGTTATCACCCAGTTAAATGACTTGGACAAGAGTCGCACTTCTGTTCCCAAAATGAAGAAAGTTTGGGTTAAGAAGGTTGATACCGTTCACCCGTTAAGGGGAGTGGTATTGGACTCACCTAGTTTAGGTGGGCACATTGCACGCCTAGGATAGACGTTGCTTATATATATATATATATATTTGTGTCCTAGTGTCATAGTTTGTTGGGTGTTTGTTTTGTTTTGTTTAAATTTTTGTTGTTGTTTGTTTTTGTTGTTTGTGTTTTGGTTTTTTTAACATGTTCTGTTTTGAGTTCATTTAAAAAAAAAAATCAAAAAGACAAAAATATTTTAATTTGGTTGTTTTTCTTTTCTCTTTTTTGTCTTATGTACCCAGATAGTCCATGAATTTCTCATGTTGCTTTCATGGATTTAATTCCTTACATCTTGGAATATTCTAAATATGCATGAGATAAACAATTGTTTCAATGGACTTGTTTTTGTGGTTACCTAAAGCTTGAGCGTATGTGGTACGTTTTACCTATGCTTAATTCTTACACACACTTAAGCTTAATTTGAGGAAATTTTTTAAAAAGTGAGGTATGATAGGTAACTACATGAGGTGTTTTTGACTAGTCATTTTTTTTTCAAATTGACCATATGCTAGTTGAACCTAGGGCTTAAAAATTCCTGCATTATTTCTTTTGTATAAAGCACCAATTGTTTAAAGACACTCTCTCAAAGAGAAAAAGAATAAAAATAGCGAAACAAAATCAAAAGAACACGTTCCTTATGGAATTTAATTTCACTGTGTCAAACTTGTGCTATTTTTTCAAAAGAGGATTGTATTGGATGAGAGTGGCTAGGCCCTAGTATGATAAGGTTTGAATTTTGATTGAATTTACTTGTCAAAACCTCGTGTTGGTGAAACTTTCTCCTCTTTTGTAAACTGGTATTTTCTCTCTCATTAAATGGCTTACAAACACAACACACAAGCATGGGTTGAATGGATCATTTTTTCTTGGCTTGGGTTAAACAATATGAGTTTCTTGCCATTTCTAGTCTCATGTATATTTTGCATATTTGGAGTATGTTTGGGATATTCATTGCTAAAATACATGAGTTGTTGATATGTGTATCATGTGTGTTCATTTGACGTTTGAGGGGGAGAAATTTTTTTTAAAGTTTCTTGTTGATTATTAAGTCTTATATTGAGGGGGAGTTTCTGTTATTCATGATCTTGTTGTCTTCTTCATGCATTTTCCTATATGTGATCATGAGTGTTTGATTATTGTTTTTCCTGTTCCACATATGCCTTGATGTTTTTGTGTTGAGTGTTTCAGGAAACATGTTACCTTTTGTCAATTTGTGACAAAAAGGGGGAGTATAAAAATTGGGGAGATGATAGTGACTCGTCCGATTGATTTTGTCACCGAATTGCCAAAGGGGGAGTTTGTAAGTTCTTGTTGACTTAATTCGGTAAGCAAAATAGTGACCAAAAGTGCCAAGATTCATCATCCATTCAATTACCGTTCGGACGAGAAGAAGTGCCGTTCGGATGCTCGAAGAATTCTATTTTCCTCGAGAGCCTCGTTTGCAATCTAGTTTGCAACCCCGTTCGGACAAGCTCGATAAATAGGAATTCCCGAGAGCCTCGTCTGCAGTCTCGTCTGAACCCCGTCCGGACGAGCTCGATAAACAAGAATTCCCGAGAGCCTCGTCTGCAGTCTCGTCTGAATCCTATCCGGACGACTTTTACTAAAAATGTCATATCTTGAGTTTCAAGCCTCTGATTGGAGCAATCTTTACGGCGTTGGAAAGATAACTCAAGGATCTACAAAGTCATGTTTCACGAGGTTTAGCTAATTCCAATGTTTACTAGGTCAAAACGGGCCATAAAGAGAAGACTACGAAGTTGGGCGGAATGGCTCGTTTGCAATCTCGTCCGGACGAGATTGCAGACGGCCATGTGTTAAAAACACTTTCTGGCTGTGTTTTGTTGTCCCGTCCGGACGGCACATGTTCCCGTCCAGACGCCGCGTACCTGTAACAGTTTTAAATGAATATAAACTCTTTCCTAGGTCTAGGGATGATGGGGCTATTATAAATACACCTCTATAGGAAGAGAGAGGGACGAATTTCTGCATCTAGAATTCGCTTTTGTGTGCTAAGAGGGTAGAGTCTATTCTCTCTCTTAGAGTGATCATTTGTGTTTACTTGTTGATTGTTGATGCGAAGTCAACCGGAGTTCCGGTGAAGGGAGATCACGTAGAAGGATTGTGCCAGCTGTCTCTGGAAAGGGCTACTGCGGTAGAAGGCAAGTGGGTCGCTTGTCTTATACAAGATCGTGTCAATTGCAAAGGTTTTGTAAGTGTGAACGTCTTGTAATCCTTTATTCTTTTACTGAGTTAGTTGATTTCCTGGGTTTGGCTGCCCCGAAGAGGTTTTACAATTAGAGAGTTCTCTAATTGGTTTCCTCTTCGTAATCAAAATATCTGTGTTGTTTATTGTTTATTGTTTCATATATTTTTGGTTGTTTATTAATTGTTAGGTCAGATCTATTTCCGCATAAATTGTGTGAAACACCTATACATTCAAAATAGGTGTCGTTTGGAGTCGTAATATAGAATTTTCACTTTTATTAAATAAATACACAGTCCAACATATTTTTTTAGGGATAAATGTAAAATTGGTTCTTGTGGTCGTTGGGGCCTAAATTACAAATTAATCACTCCATGTGGTATAACAAATAATTTATAAGTCTCTGTAGTTGGCATAAATTAGAAATCACTCCCTTTTGTAATTTAGGTCAACCACAATGACCAATTTTTCATTTATCCATATTTTTTATTCACTTATCTACTTTTTTTAAAATATTATTTTTTATTATATTATATTCTCTTTCTCATCCGTTGTGCTTCTGAATTCTGATTACCCATTCTCTCTTAGAAGAAAAGAGAGAGTATATGATACAAGAAGCCAAATCTACTTTGTGTTCTTATGGCTGCGTGAATTCTCAAGCGAAGCCAAATCTTCTCTTTCACACCTTTCAATCTCAATACCATGGAAGAATATAGGGTTGGATGTTACGTGAATACATAACAGGCCAGGGATAGCGGGGATAGATTTTATATAGTATTTAATGGAATCTAGACTATTTGGATTTTAAGAGGACTTAAAAACATTTTTCAAACACAAAATTTAGAATTAATTTTCTGCTTAATTTTTATTAATTTATCACCCTTTAAATAAATGACTACAAGACTACTAGAATCAAACTAAATACCTAGAGATAAACGATCATACAAAGAACAATAGAAACCTACTACTAAATAACTTCTGCACCACAATATTACAAATAATTAAAAAATTAACTTAGATAACTATAACTATCATTATTTAACATAATTCTATCCTAATAATAATTCTAACTTCTTGTTTTTTTTTTTTTTTTTTAAAAATAATAATAATAATAATTCTAACTTATCCCCATGGTGCATTTAATGAGCAGAGCACCAACTCCACTCACTCCCCCCTTACGCACCCCCTCAATTTCAACCGTAGATTGACTTCTTTAAATCTCAGCCATCAAATTAAAAGCTCCTTCAATAAAAAGAAAAAAAAGATAGAGCGGCGTGCGTACGTCTTTCCTTCCTGAGTTCGTCTTCTCCAAGCCAAGCAAAAATTCACAGAGATGTCAAACCGGCTTCTTCCACACGATCTTCATAATGAAATCCTGGTAAGACTACCCGTGAAATCGCTTTTAAGATTCCAATGTGTTTGTAAATCATGGAAATCCTTCATCAGCAGTCCTACATTTATTTCCATGCACGTGGAACACAGTGAGAGCACCGACAATTATGTTCACCTATTATATGAAGGTTATTACCGCAAAACGAAAATACACCATACCGATGGTTCATTCCGTGAGTTTAAAAAACATGAACATCCATGCCAAATTGGAGGTAGACGTTATAGAGCTATTGATTGTAAAGGATTAATACTTATTAAGACTATGCGCCAAGAAAACAATGATTTGGCGCCCCTAATTCTTTGGAACCCTGCGATTAGAATGTCTATGACTCTCCCTCAACCTTCTTGCATTGATGTACCCATCTACAACTATTACTGTGTTTACGGGTTTGGTTTTGACCATATAACTAATGATTACAAGGTACTGAGAATGGTGTTTCATGCGTACAAATCTTTTTTGCTTCGGGCAGAGCTTTACAAACTCCGCACAGGTTCTTGGGAGACTGTTGGGGGTGTCGACAATTTTCAGTATGTTGCATATAGAGGTAGGCAGGCTTTAGTGAATGGAGCAAGTCACTGGATTGGGTGTCATAAAAGTTATATGCCGATTGAATCTCGTGACTTTTCTGAATTTGTGGTTGTGTTGTTTCATATGTGTCACGAAGAATTCCGAGTGATGAAGCTTCCAGATCGTTTAAGTAATTTTCGGTCTGA
Source organism: Corylus avellana (assembly GCF_901000735.1). Lineage (NCBI taxonomy): Eukaryota > Viridiplantae > Streptophyta > Magnoliopsida > Fagales > Betulaceae > Corylus > Corylus avellana. The sequence goes on along the minus strand of NC_081544.1, from coordinate 2,943,933 downwards.
TGATGCTATTCTTAAGGTTTCTGATGGATTGCTTTCTTTATTTATAAAGCATAGACATGCTTCCTTGAGTTGCAACATTTGGTTGATGAAGGAATATGGCGTAGTAGAGTCTTGGAGTAAACAATATACTCTTGATTTAGAGGGTTGGTGCTTTGAGCGGATGTACTCTTTTAGGAACAACAAAAAGATTTTGGGAACAGAGCGAGAAAAGCCATTCTTATATGATCCCGAGACAGACATATTCACCAGTCTTGGAAATCTAAGAATGAAAGACGATGGATTTTTTTTTACCACGAGTACTTTCGTTGAAAGTCTTGTTTTACTTAATCAAGTAAATGCTTTACAAACATGTCAGACTTGTTTAAAGAAGGCCGGTGATGCGACTCAAAGAAAAGAAAGGAAAAGAATAGAAAAGGAAGACATGCAAAAAGATGGCTAAGCAGAGCACAAAGAGAATAGCTAGAAAGAAAAGGTTAGAAACATTATATCTCTTATTTATTTTTGTTGTTTATTGGTTATTTAAGTTCATATGATTGTCCCATTGCTTGAGCATGAGTCTACATATCAATTGTTAACTTTAATTAATATGCAAGTTTTGTAATTAATAAACTCTTTTCATTTGACCATTCAATGTGGCCAGCCAGGTAAAACATAAATAATTTTGATTTATATGTATTTGTGCATAACAATTATGTTTACCAATGCAATTCCTATAGTGGTCAATAAATTGTAACAATAAATTGGCTATCTTTTCAGGCTTTTTACTAGCAATGGTGACCAACAATTAACACCTGTGAACCTGTGAAAGGGAGAGGAACAATGGATCGAAGAGCAAGACCATCTGCTTTTACTTGATTATCTTCTTTACTTTGATAACATAATATGTTATTCTTTTTACTTATTTGATGAAAGATGCATTTATGGTGTTTTTTTTTTTCCTTTTCAAATACTCCTTTCAACTATTTATTAGATATTTATTGATGAACTTATATTCCCATGAAATAACAGTGTCTTCTTTGTGTGTGTGTTTTTTTTGTTGTTTCAAATATAAAATGCTATAAATCACTGCTCATTGTAAATATCTTTTCATTGTTGACATTTCAATTTGATATATGTTTCCGATAAAATCTTTTAGTATTATTTGAATAGAAAATGCTAGGAGTTCTTCTAGTATTCTTCTGATGTCGTCCCAACTGTGATGTGACTTTTAAAATCACTAATAGATTGAAACTCAATAATGATAATATCAAATTCAAAGATAATTTTAAAAGTCATATCACAATTGGGAGGACACCAAGAAAATACTAAAAGAACACCTAGCATTTCCTTATTTGAATCCTGCAACTAGCTAGCATATATCCTTTTTGTCGTTTTTTCTTTCTTTTGTGGGTCACATGAACCAATTGTTTTCACATAAAGAATTTTGTAAAGAAAAAAGCGGGTATCACACCTTGCTTGACAATTTAAATTGGGCCTAAAAAAAAATTCAATTCAATCTATTAAATTGTTGTCTGTCTTTAGAGGAGGTAATTTTTACATGCCCTAAGATTACTTGCTCTAGAGACAAATGTGAGTTTAATAGGCTAAGTTTAAAGATCTAAAAGGCTTAAAATGACTTAATTTTTTGCCAAAAAGTGTTTTTCGACTTAAAAGCTCTATTTCTCAAACACAATCTCAAACAGGCTCTTAAAATATGTTTGGAATTATGTTTGAGAAATATAAATTTTAAATCAAAAAGTGTTTTTTTGGCAAAAGCTACATTTTTGAGCTTTTACCAAAAGTGTATTTTGGCCATTTTTAGAATAAAAAAGTCATATTTTTGAATTTTTTTTTTTACCAAACATGTAGCTTTTGTTTGGCACAACTTTTTAAGTATTAAACGTACTTTTTAAGTTGTCTAACGCAATCTCAAATAAGCTCTTAGTCAATGATCTTTCTAATATAATCTCTCAATAACAAGTAACTTCCCAGTTCCGATAAAGACAACTTTGAGTTTGCGATTTCAAAAAATGCAATTTTAAAATGTATAATTTGAAAACTAGATTTTTTTTTTAAACGCAATTAAATTTTTAACAAAATTATAATTTGACATTTAAAATCGCAATTTAACTTTTAAAATTCTTGCTAAACCAACCAAAAAGCATCGGCCATAAAGTTTTTTGTTGGATCGCACCTTTGACCATTTTCATCTGAAAATCAATTGGTGTCCAATGAAGGAAGCCAAATCCTTTTATGACATTCGAATATCACCCCGCAAGGTATTTAAGAGCCATCCAAGTGAACAGAGCAATGGGGCATTATTGAACCTCAACAATCCCTCCCTCAACATGACGCTCCCGCGACTCGAACCTATGACCCTGACTCTGATATCATTTGTTGGATCGGGCCTTTGACCATCTCATCGGAAAACCAATTGGTGTCTAGTGAGAGAAGTCAAATTATTTTATGACATTCAAAATTACACTCCACAAAATATTTAATAGCCGTCCAAGTGAGCAGAACAGTGACATTGTTAAACCTCGACAATGCCACAACCCAAAGAGGCAACAGCCATGAGAGGAGCAGCAAAGTAGGCAGCTTATAACTTTCTACGTTCCCAAAAGCATCACTGATGAGTAATGTCGGCCCCGGCTAAATTGGAATTATGCTATTCTGTAACCGAAATTAAGATAGCCTATTCTCACAATAAGACACTCGAACACGCGCAGCCAAACAAGCAACTTTCTTAAACCAGAGTAAGAGAAGAAACCTACCTGTAGCCAAACGACCTTCTTCTTCTTCTACAAAGAACTCACAGTCGTTCCACCACCACGCGCACAAATCTCCGCGAACATCCCACCTCCTCGCACGGTGTTACTCACGTTCAGACCGCCCGCGTTCGAGCCTCCGCGGGAATCCCACGACTTCGCACCGCTACCACCGCTCGGTGTCGCAAACGCCTCCACGGTATGCACACAACTATACTCTCAATCCACACTACACCACTTCGACGCTCGGTACAGGTCTTCCCTTACTTCCAACACACGAATCACACCGCACCCACAGCACCGCTATACAATTTTGTTACTGGGTTTTGTGCGGAAAAAAGTTTCAGCGAGAGGGATATCCTAATTCCGAATAAAGAACCCTTAATTGGAAAAATGGCATTTAGAATCTTGTCTGTCATCAGTGAAATGTAAGAGGAAATGGCACATTGAATAAAGAACTTGATTGGGTGATTTTGTATGAGATCAGAACAGATAAAGAACCCTTTACTCTATATAATTTAAAAGGTGTTGAATTGCTAATTACTTCTACATTCTTAGTGTTTCTCCAATTGTAAAGTCCTGGAGTTAATGTGCTTAACAATTGGCAGATGGGGGAGCTTGCAGCTGAGAAACATGTTCAATACATTTTATCAGTAGAAAAGGTGTGCTTCATATATATATATATATATACACACATTTTTTTAGGTTATTCAAGTACATCTCGAATTGCTTACATGACTCTGTTATTATCATTTCTACCAAAAATTTTGTTTTTTTGTTTTGCTTCTTTTTTTTGTTTTTTTTGGTACTCAGAGAAAGGATGATTTAGTATCTGTTGTGATGGAACATCTGAGAATGAATGGGGCATACTGGGGTTTGACAACTCTGGATCTTCTAGGAAAGCTTGACAACGTAGATGTTGACAAGGTTGTTTCATGGGTCATGGAATGCCAGCACGAATCAGGTTCTAAATGGGTGCTTCTTCTTTTTTGTTTTGTTTTGTGGGATGAATGAATTTCTATTAACAACAAAACAAAGTATACGACACACTCCAGCATAAAAGCTGCTAGAACTCTAGATGCCAACAAGGCACCTTACAAACCAACGCCAAAATTCCAATACATACACTAAATGTACCATTCAGCTGACACTCAGCCTACAAAAAAATCACCAGCAGCTATACAACTCTTCAACTACTAACCAATTACAATTACGAAACATACAAATCATTAACAAGTCGACATATCAACAGGGAGCAAAACCAACTCAAAAAACTCTATACAATTTTCAACAAAACAGAAAACTGCAACTAAGCACATTCTGCTGCCTCTGCATATTTTGATTTGCCAAGCAACTACTCTGCACAGCAACATTCTGCTCCCTCTACAGTTTCTGCAGCCACTTGAATCTTCATCAGCAACCAGACAGAAACCATCAAACAATCCTCCAACAATCAGGTCAGACAGGATACCTTAATAAAATAAACCAGCAATGCGCAACAGCTACAAAAAACTAGCTATTACACAGGTTCCAGAAACCAGCACCAGAAGAGGCCATCCCTGCCTCAAATTCCAGAAATCAGCTACAGCAGAGACCGACAGCAAATCAAAAACGTCCTGTTAACTCAGAATAGTTGATGGAATATTCCAACTACTACAAATGGCCACATTCTCCTCATTCATCTTGAATTTACCCTTTCCCATAGTTCTGGTTCTAACCTCCCAACAAATTTTATATAACAAATTTTATATAACAAATTTTCTTCCGAGTTCAAATGATTTCCAAATTCACATCATTTCGAGGTCTCCATATGTTGTACACTGCCGAGCCCCATGCCAATTTACACACCACAGCCTTCAACTTTTTACCCTGCCATTCTCCAATGTCTTTCCTTAAAATATCTCGAATCCATAGGAATATCAACCTGGAGGCATCTTTGCATTACTGTCCTCTATATCCTCCTACTAAAACCACAACAAAAAATTAAATGAATGTGTGCTTTGGTATTGCCATTGAGAACCATACCAGTTTCCACCAGTGTACCCTAGTCTGCTTCACCCTCAACTCTTCCCACGTCCCCATGCTAGTGTATTTAGTTGATTTGAAGCTAACCATATAGGGATATCATTATTTTCCCTCCCTATCATGGTTAACTTGCTTTGAATGTTAACCAAATTTTCAGATCTAGCCGGCAACCAATCCCATTCTTCCCCTCTAATTACACTTGACAATTTGTCAAGTTGTGTTCCGTTGCACGTTTCATGAGTTAGAATTCGTTGTCTGATGGTTCCCCCTTAAGATTGCTCTTCTTCCAATATTTGAATTTTCATATTGCTATAACCATTCAATAAGTGCAACTAATTAATGATTAAACTACAAGCTTTCTAATGCCTGTAAAAAAATGAAAAATGTAGATGATTATAGTAATGAAGCAGATGATGACACTTGGCTTTGCAGGTGGGTTTGGTGGTAACATTGGACATGACCCTCACATACTGTATACTCTGAGCGCCGTACAGATTTTAGCCCTTTTTGACAAGCTAAATGTTCTTGACGTTGATAAGGTGACTAATTGTATCCTTTGGTATACTGATTGGTGGACTTTAAAATTGTTCAAACTTGACAAGAGATCTTCTATATAATATCATATTAAATAGTGCTTTGTTTTTGTTTCTTTAAAAGTTTGTAGTAGCTGTAGTTTTTATAACTGTTGCAACTCTTTCTACATCCAGATATCCATGCTAGTTAACTGATAGTTTCAAATTTTTTATCTTGTTGATATTTAATGTTGGGTGGAATTTCCACTTTTGCTGCTCAGGTAGGTAACAAAGACATAGATAGGCTCTGTATAAGAGATTTTAAGCATTGGCAAAACTTAATATTTAAACCAACAATATAAAGCAGTGTATATCTACTGTTTCTTGTGGTTCTTAATATTTAAGTCAGATATTGCTGGGCTGCAAAATGAAGATGGATCTTTTTCAGGGGACATGTGGGGTGAAGTTGATACACGGTATTCATTGTTGTTTGGCAGATATTCCCTTCTGCTTTGTTATTTGGCATGTCACTGTTTTGGAAGTTAGCATCTTTGCAATTATATTTTACCAAACCAATTCTTTTTCCTACAGGTTCTCTTATATTTCTCTTTGTTGTCTCTCAATATTACGTTGTTTGAATAAAATCAATGTGGAGAAGGCTGTGAGCTACATTGTAAGCTGCAAAAATTTGGATGGTGGATTTGGAAGCACACCTGGTGGGGAGTCCCATGCAGGGCAAAGTATGTTAGATATATAACGCATAATCTTTGTGTGAAGTTTAACTTTCAGACTAGTACTTGATAAACCAAGTGTGTGTTTTACTATCATCTCGGTCTTTATTTCTTTGTTGGTCGTATTAGGGTGGAACAATTGTTCGGATTTTGCATCTATTAAAAAAAGTGTGTTTAGCTTTTGCTCAGAAGATCCTTACTCCTTTCTCAGATTCAATCGCTGACAATTTTTTAAATTTTGCATCTTGTTAGTTCAAACCTCCATGCTTGATGGAAGCCATTTCCTTCTCTTTTTTCTTTTTTTTTGGTCCAACAGTAATCTACAATAATCCATGCTTTTGTCTGAATAAATTTAAAGTGGAGGTTGCTTAGGCTCACATTCTGCCTATAGATTACAAGTATTGCAGAAAGGTCTGCGAAGTGGAGGTTGCTGTAAAACAGTTTCTTATTGTCAAGAGTTGTACATGAGCTGTCTGTCCAAGTCACTTGTTTATCTCACGAGCAATGTTGACTTAGCTGCTTCTTGAGCTGGTTATGCTAGAGCTGACTACCTTATCTTTTTAAGATAAGTTCAGTTCTTAGGTCAGAGGTCAATACGTAAGTTATTTGAGTGCTCCATACCCAACTGAGATTGTGTGAAGCTTGAGTAGCTTGGTTTGTTTTATAACCCTGTCCTGCATGGATTAGTAGTTGGTGCTGTAATCAAAAGAAAAGTATAAGTGATGAAATAGAAGAAACACTAGAAAATATGTGATTCCTATCTGCATGACACCATTCACAGGCAAATCTCAACTGTGCTTCCACTATAACTTTAAGCTGCAACTGTAAAATAATGGACTTTTTTTGCCCTTTTCCTTTACCAAGTGCCTCACTTCTCATTAGAGTCGGATATTTGAGAGTCGCTCAAAATGCTTGAAACTATTCATTTCATTTTGGCCCGTGTCACCTTTCATTACACTTAACAGTGTTGAACATCAGTCAATTCAAGCTGAAGTTGATACATAGGTGGTAGATATTAGTGTTCTCCTGCATAAGCTATGTAAATGTAAAAATTCAACAGCTATGTTTTTGAGTTTTCTGCATGTCAAATTTAGACTTGAAATTATGCCATGCATTGTCTGCATATCAAACCTTAGTGGTAATTTGCCATATCTATAGTGTTAGGTTCTTAATATCCTGTGTACAATTATGCTTTTTATTTGTCTGGGTGTCAAATCTAGTCCTTGGACTCTAATGAAATTCTTCTGTGTCCACTGTGATTGCAGTTTTCTGTTGTGTGGGTGCACTTGCATTAACAGGATCATTGCATCATGTTGACAAGGACCTTCTTGGGTGGTGGTTATGCGAGCGGCAAGTTAAATCTGGAGGTCTTAATGGCCGTCCTGAGAAACTTCCCGATGTGGGTGTATACTATATTTATTTATTATTATTATTTATAATAATTATTCTTTTGATTGAGACTTAGTTTTCCAAACATGGGACATTTTAGTAGTCTTCCTCACTGATTCTGTTGCATCAATTCAGGTCTGCTACTCGTGGTGGGTTCTTTCTAGCTTGATCATGATAGATAGGGTTCATTGGATCAATAAGGAAAAGCTTGTTCAGTTCATCTTAGACTGCCAGGTCTGAATGGGCTACTCTGTAGATTCAGATTATACCTGTTGGGAATTCTGGGCTTTTAGTCCTGTGTTTATTTCTGTATGTTTGCTTGAATTCTTTTAAGTTTCTCTGAGATATTGTACTTTATCGAAAATCTCAGGATATGGAAAATGGGGGTATATCTGATAGACCGGACGATGCTGTGGATGTCTACCATACGTACTTTGGGGTGGCTGGTAACTAAATGCTGCCTTACTGCCTTTTGGGCTTCTCATTTTTCTGTCTCTGACCTATGCATATGGCATGTGTTAAATCTTTGAACTTTGAGTTGGATCACCATTTCATGTTCCCACTCATTCATTCATTAAGGACTAATAGAACCTGCTTAAAAATGGGAGATCTTTATGGCTGGAAACTGATACGGCACATGATTTTATAATATACCTATTATTTTCTTACTATTTAATCTATAGGGATTAGGGAGGGTTGGGTGAGATTGTGTGGGAAAAGCATAGACTCATTATGTGCAACTGTTCTGCATCCATTTTCGTTTCACCTGATGTCTATTTATCAAATCTAAAGTCAATTCATATTTGTTGTTGCAGGACTCTCACTTCTTGAATATCCAGGATTGAGAGCCATAGATCCAGCTTATGCACTGCCTGTTGATGTTGTAAACAGAATTTTCTTCGGCAAATAATTCTCTTTAGTCATCCTCTATAACATCACTGGAAGCAATTTGGTACCTTTTTTGTTTCTCTGATAACATAAGGAACATTAAGATTGTATTGCTACATATATAAAGCTTCTCCAATGCTGTTTTCGGTATATTCCCTTGTAGATTGACCTAGTTTCTAAAAATTGCATACACTCGTCGTATCTTCAATGAGTAATGTTAGAAACCACATTTTTATCCCATAATTGTGATGTGGCAATTTCAACTGACCCTTGAATAATGTTATATAAACTCTCTTTTTAAAACTACCATTTAATTAAAATTCAATATAGATTCATCACAAAATATAAATATTTTTAAGTTGTAATTAATTGACATGATGTATAAAATCCGCCATTCAAGCCAACATTTTTCTCATCTTATTTAACATACTAAGTTTACGAATATTATTTCAAGAATAGACATGGTGTTATGTAAATAAAAACCTTATCATTATTGAGTGTTGTTAGAGGTAATACAAGTGCCTTGCAAGCTGATGTGGCTGTTCATGTGGCACTACCATGTCATCCACAATCAAATATTTGAAAGAGATTTTTGAAATACTACGAAGTAGAAATATTGAGACAAGGTTTGAAGGATTTTGATCAGTAAAGATTCTTTGATAATTGTCTTGAAAAGTAAAGGTACCTTATAATCAGTATGAAAAAGTAGATATTTTGCCAACCATATTTGCCTTGAAAAGTAAAGATGCTTCATAATTGGTCTAAAAAAGTAAATTCTTTGCCGATCATGATTGTTCTGACAAGTAGATTCCTTCATAATTTTTGGAATTCGGGAATGAGAATAACTTATATGTGGAGGTTACACAACCCTCCACTAAATGAGTGACAATTAAACGTATTATAAATTAGAAAAAAAGTTTGAATGCACTAGATTATACCAACCTAGGGGGTGTTTGGCAAACGACATGCTTTTTCACGGCACTGTTCTCCTATGGGTTGGTGCCTCTTCGTCAAGTACGGCTTGGATGAACAGACTGGCTTCAGTGAGTCATAATAGCCGGTTTGAAAAATTGGAGGACACCTTATTTTTATTTTACCCCTTCGAAACACCTTACAATGTACCCAATTTTTTCTCATGTCTCACAATACCCCTCTTCCTCAGCGAGAAACTTCTTCCCGGTAAAAAACTTTCTTCCTCCTCCTTACACCAAGTCGTCTCAATGTTCCTGTAATTAACAAGAACAACATCAGTCCACTGCCACTACACCCAGGCCGATTTCCACCACCGGTAAGTGATATTCTCTATCTCAATACTATTTGGTAGTTCTTTTTATTCATCTGAATCTATTTGATATTGGTGCAGACAACAACCCCTATGAAATTCCTTGAAGTTGTGGTTTGTGTGGAGTGATCTTTTTTGTGAGATTATGGTGACCATAACGAATGTATGTAAGTTGTATGTTGTATATGGCTACATATGTTTGGTTTATTTTTTGTATAACCAACAATGTCGAACCTTGCTATATAACCAACAGTATTTGCTCAATATTTTTCAAGATTGAGATCAAACTTAGCTTGCTTTATAACCAACAGTATTTGCCCAATATTTTTCAAGACTGAGATCAAACTTCATTGAAAATCAACAATATTTATTGTTCCAACTTACAACAATGAAAGTAAAATGGCAAATTTATTCCACAAGCAGCAAGAAAATATCATAGTGCTTCTGCAACCATTAAATTGCAAGTGCTCTGGAAGAAATAAAAATGCCGGTGAAACATAGAATTTTTAATTTCATCAAATATCTAGTTGCAGACACCCTTAAATACAAAGGATTTTTTAAGGACCTTAATTAAAACTTCATTGAAAATCAACAATATTTTTTGTGTCAAGTTACAACAATGAAAGCAAAATGGCAAATTTATTCTACAACCCAGCTAGAAAATACCATAGTGCATATGCAACTATTAAATTGCAAGTGCTCTGGAAGAAAAAAAAAAAAAATGCAGGTGAAACTTAGAATTTTCAATTACATCAAGCATCTAGTTGCAGACACCCTTAAATACAAAGGATTTTTTAAGGGCCTTACTTAGAATCCCTTGTTAGTTAAAAAAATTAAAATAGTCCAAAAAAAGAAAGAACTTTCATCCACTACTGAGAGGTGCAAGTGGGATGGGCGGCGGGGTTCGCTGGGCGGTCTGGGTGCGGCAAGGCTAGTTGGGCAGTGGGCTAGTGGGCGGTGCGGTGCGGGTGAGCTGGGCAGTGGGCTAGGCGGCGGTGAGCTAGACAGCGGTGGGCTGGGCGGCAGTGAACTTGGCACGGTAGGCTGATATATTGGAGAAAGAATGGGAATGATTATTGCAATTTGCGTGAAAAAACTGGGCGGCGGTAGGCTGATAATTAGGCCATTGCATTGCTGGATTTGGCAGGATTACAATTTACGGGCTGGTCCCTTTGAACCCTTGATTCTATGGAATCTCGGATCCCACAATTAGAATGTCTATGATTCTTCTTCCATCTTTCATCAATGTAGCCAACACCAGCTACTACAGTGTATTTCACGGGTTCGGTTACGACCATATAAGTAATGATTATAAGGTACTGAGAGTGGTGTACGGTGATGAGACATTTCCACCTATAGCAAAACTGTTTAAACTCCGCACAAGAGCTTGGGAGACTATAAATGGCCTCGACGACTTTCACTATACTATATATAAGGGTACCAGTATATTTTTGCCACAGGCTTTCGTGAATGGGGCTACCCATTGGTTAGGATATAAAAGGTATTCCAACTTTGAAGAATATGCGGTCTTGTTGTTTCATATGGGTGATGAGAAATTTCGGGTTATGAAATTTCCGAATGTTCTAAATAAGATGCTACAATTCGATTTAATTTCTCTCGTGGTTTCGGATGGATTGCTCTCTCTAATAGAGTTGAACAATTGGGTTCAAGTCAATTGTTGCGTTTGGTTGATGAAAGAATATGGCGTATCAGAGTCTTGGACTAAACAATATACTATTAATTTAGGGGATTGGGAATTGTTGTATCAGAAATTCATTAGTTTTAGGAGCAAAAGCGAGTTTCTAGTTGTGACAAGTAGTCAAGAGCTGGCCTTATATAATCTCAAGACCCGTAGATACGTTTTTCTTTGAATTAGAAAAAAAAAAAAAAAAAAAATTGTCTTGGTTGATTATGAAAACATGCATAGAAAGCCTAGTTTTAGGCAGTGAAATAAATGTTGTTCAAGAGTAGGAGACTTCTTCAAGGGAAAGGATGCGGCTCACAAAAGCTCATGGCAATGGCAATTTCAATTCTTATAGGAAAGTATAAGGTTAGACAATTGTACTAGATTGATTTAAGGGATTAGGGAGAGTTTGAAGCGGTTTTTCATATGAAGTATATATGTCCTTAAGCAGTTGTGTTCTTTTGTTTTGTCAATAAATCATCCGCATCATTTTTGTTGTTGCTTATTTTGTTAATATCGTCATTTTTTTTTTTTTTTAAAAGTGAAACTCAGATTTTCTCATTAATAAATCATCATAACATACAAATTTCAGAAAATTACGAAACATCAAATCAAAAAACTCTCAGAGATGATTGTATCATGAAGGAAACTAGGATATTCGTCCATCCATATATTATCTACATCTTGTTGGACAGCCGCTTTTGCCGAGAGATGAGCGGTCATATTTGCTTCCCTCCTTATATAATGTAGCACTTGCCAAGAATGAAAACTATTTAGAATAAATTTCGTATCAGCTATAAAATTCCCTTATCGTCACATTGTTTGCACATAAGCTTAAGTATCAGTTGACTCATTTTGAATTGATGTTGTCGCATGGCTTGCCAATTTAGGGTATTAATGTTTTGATCTTTATGGTCAGTTTGTGATTATGGTTTCAATAAGTTTGTTTTTAAAAATTGCATTTTTTTAAATTGCCATTTTTTAAAATCGCAAAGTTGTTTGGTAAAACATGTTTAAAAGTATATATATTTTTTTATCAAATATTTGTTACGTAAAATCGTGATTTTGGTTTACGTCCACGATTTTTCAAATAAGTACCCCATGACCTGCTTATAGAAATCACATATTTTTTTCTTCATATTTTAGATCATGTGCTTTTTAAATTATAATGTTAAAGATATCTTTTAAAAAAGCAGATTATTCTTGTGAAATCGTAATCTCAATCACAAACCTTTGCATAATAATTGATGGGTATAGAAATAAGCCCGACAATAAAGCCCAAAATTAGGCCTATCGTCACAAGAGCTCTAGAAGTTCTATAAACCAGAAATAAGGTCTTATCTTTTACCACACTTAGGTACAAAGCTCATCCTACCTTTAAAGAAGCTCTCTCCACACTTTCTCTCCTCAAGCTCAGAAACATTGACTTGAGCGTTAGAGTGGACGACCCCATCCCTCGTCTTGTAGGTGATCATTGGCCCTGTCCGAAGGCGCGAAATTTGGATCTATCAACAACTGCTAAATTCCTTTAGTGGTTAATAAATGATATAGAGGTGCTTCGGTCTTGGCAAAAAACCATTATGTTTTTCTGTCTTTTATTAAAATGTTGACACCTCATCTAAATACATTTTAAGAAACTAAAACTAAAACACGTAACTATCTTTTAAACATTAAAAAACCAACCAATCCACCGGATGGAGAGAAATACGCCGGAGAGAGATTACCGGCGGAGGCGTGGCGGTAATCTTTAAATCTCATGGCTATCTTTTTAGGCTTTTCATTAACAAGCGTGATCAACAGTTACTAACTAGGAGAAAAGAGGAGCATGTGAAAGAGTAAAATTACGTAGTTTGACTTGATTGCCTTCTTTGCTTCACTAAGATAACATTTAAACTACACATAAACAAACCGTTGACTCCTCGTCTCTCTTATTTGCATATTTTAATTGTTAGTTGATTTCTTTCCTTTTTTTTTCTTTGGCAAAGCGAGATTTCTTTGAAAAAAAAAAAAAAAAAACAACAAAAAAGATACACAAGTAGTAATTTAAGTTAAAAAGATGAGCAAAACAAAAAGATTACATCAATGAACAACCGCCTATAAAAATAAAGATTATTTTTCTTAGGTTACTTTTAACCATTTTTTTTTTTAAAATATTATCCAATACTAATGATAAGAACGGTGGCAACCGTTTTGGGTCAACGACTTAAAGCCATCATTTGTAAGAGCAATTAATATGATGAGTAATATTATTATTAATACTCCATACTTATTTATCACGTTTATATTATATTAAACACATAACAAAAATAAAATAAAAATAATTTAAAATACGTTAAATAAGCAACATAAATTTAGTGTGAAGTATGAGGAAAGCTCACGAGTCACGAGCGATTGTGTACGGCGAGAACCCGCCCGAAACCCGACCCATTTTCAACCCAATCCAGTATTCCAGTCGGTGCTCCATCGCATAAATGTATATAAACAGAAGTCATTTTGCCGCTTCATTTGAACGAGACTGTTTGTTTGTATAAACCTTCCTCGACACACTTTCTCTAAGAAAATGAGTTTGGATTTGTCTCGCTCTGCTAACTCGTCCGGCAGCCAAAGATCCAAGCGAGGCTTCAATAATAACAACAATTCGACCTCTTCAAACCGTTCCAGTAACAGTAATGATAGCAATAAGAAGAAGAAGGTTAGCCAGAAAACCCTAGGCGTGGCCTGGGGCGCCAATTCTATCTCTTCCTCTCGCTCCTCCTCCTTCCGCAAATCACCGTTCTCCGATTTCGGCAGGTGCTCTTTTTTCTTCTCAATTCTTCCAAAAAAAAAAAAAAAATCGTTTAATGTAGATTTTCTGATATAGTTTAGATGTATATATATATATATATATATTTTTTTTTTAATTATATATATATACTTTTTTTGGATTCAATGATTGAGGATAATTGGGAAATTTGTATGCTAAACATCGGTGTAGTTAGTGCACAACGTCCAAGTACAACATGGTTGCCATTTTTCTTCTGTTTAGTATTTAAATAAAATAGATGTAGCTTTGTGATATATATATATATATATTTTGCATTCTTTTTGTTTTTGTTTTATTTTTTTATTTTTCCTTTTTGAGTTCTTCCTTTTCAGTTATTGAACTCAACTAGCCTTAATTGAGGTCAGCTACATGGATTCTTTTATGCTAATCGGCTCTATGTTGGGCCATTGTCCTCAGTTACCTCTTTAATAATCATGTCCTGTACTCCCTGTTTTTGTGTTCGATTATGTGTGTTAATGTGCGTGTGTTGTAGATTGCAACTTGTTACAGTTCTATTGACAATTGCAATGTAGTTATATGGTGGAGAAGAATCGGAAACTTCAGAACCAGTTTGATGTGGAAGCTTCAGCTTCTTCTCATAGTGATTCGGGTTCCGGGAAGCCTATATTTCATGGAGTTTCCATCTTTGTTGATGGTTTCACGGTTCCTTCCAGTCAGGTTCAATTGCTGTCCAGTAATTATTTTTGGAGCTCTGCCTGGTAGCTGAGAAATAACAGCAGGAATAATGAAAATAAAAACAGATATAAAAGTTATCCACTTTAGACTTTATATTCAAATTCTTCTGGCCATGATCTGAATTAATGGATTATATAATTTTTCATGAAAGGAAAATGATTATATAATTCTTCTATAGTAAAATTAAATAGGTTAAGGTTTTCTTATTCATTGGTGGGATGAGGTGGGATTTAGAAGCCAAATAGTGGAAGTTGCTAAATTTTGAATTTATTATTTCTTGTTATCCTCAATGTTATAGAATAGAAAGCAAGGGCTATTGTTACTCTGGCATTTTTCATATTTATTTATAGCAAGTTATTTCAGGAACTGCGAGGCTACATGTTAAAGCATGGTGGAAGATTAGAGAATTACTTTTCAAGACGTCGTGTAACCCATATTATCTGCAGTAATCTCCCCGATAGTAAAATTAAGAACTTGAGGTTTATCTTAGTTTTCTTTTTTAAACTCATTACATTGGATTTTTTTTTTTTTTTTTTTTTGTTGGAGAAATTCAATTTTATTGTTATTGTTTGTACTTCCAATTCAGATCTTTTAGTGGTGGGCTCCCAGTAGTGAAACCCATGTGGATTTTGGATTCTGTTGCTGCAAACAAACTTTTGAGTTGTAAGTTTATGCATTTTGTTGGTTTAGACTTTTATTGATACATAACATGGTTAGACACTTGAACAATATAGTTCAGTCCCCTCAATATGGTTAAGGTTTGAAATTTTCAATGCATCATTCCTCATTATCAGTTTCCAAGGTCTGAAGATTTCTTTTTCTTCTCATTTGCTATTGATTTCATTTTGTCTTGACCAGGGGTTCCTTACCAACTTGACCAGCTTGCTAATAACCAACCAAAGCTGTCAGCCTTCTTTGCTCTGAAAAGCAGCCCACAGTCCCAGGATGCTTTGCCTTGTGCACCTGTTTGTCCAGGAAATCCTGAAGCCGAAGATTCATCTTTTAAAGGTGGCACATCAGTTGATGCATCTTTTTCTGATGTGGGTGAACCCGTTGAGCACAGTGGGCTAATTAGTGGAGAATCTAATAATCTTATGAATAAGAACTCGAATGTATCATTACTTGAGGAGCCAGCTAGCAGTTGTGGCAAACCTTCCGAAGTGACTATGACAAAACCAAGTAATTTTGATGTGGAAGATGAGAGCAGTGTAAGAAATGAACTGCAGTCAAGTCATTACCAACCCTCGGCATTGGTTAGCAGCAACTTCATGGACATTCATAATATGAAAGGTTCACCAAGTTCAACAGTTGGTGGGCCTTCTAATCAGCATCATTCAACTCTTGAGGATCCCAATTTTGTGGAAAATTATTTCAAGGTACTGAAATAGAAACAAAATTTCCTGTCAGAGATATGGTTGTTTATTCAATAAATATGTGTTTTGATAAGTTTGTTTGCTTGATGTGTTCAAATGAATATCAAACAGAACATTCCCTCGAGTTAGTTATGGATTTTGTATGTATCTCCCTAGGGCATTTTCTGGTTGTACTTTTACCATGTTTTGCTATCTGCAGAACTCAAGGCTACACTTCATAGGAACCTGGAGAAATCGATACCGTAAGCGTTTTCCCAGCTTTTCTAATGGGTTTAAGTTCACAAGTTCCAATACTAAAGCCTCTGCTCCAAAGACTGCTGTTATACATGTTGACATGGTAATCTCTATTCCCTTGGCTGTTGTAATTGTGGCTTTTTCATATTTATCATTTTCCTTCTGTGATGGATATACTGTGGTTGTCAACTATACTAATTTTGGAGTAATGTGATTTTTGATCCTGCAAGTATAGATGTACTTTTTTGTTCCATCCTGTATTTATAGTTGTTCCATGACGCTAATGTGCTCTTTCAGGACTGCTTCTTTGTCTCAGTGGTCATCAGGAGCCATCCTGAAATGCAGGATAAACCTGTAGCTGTATGCCATTCAGACAACCCGAAAGGGACTGCTGAAATTTCATCTGCAAATTACCCTGCTCGAGATTATGGTTGGTTTATGCAAAGTTCTCTCTATCTCAATTAGTCTTACCCTTGTCTTGGAGGGTTTTTATTCTGTATTTAAGTCATATTCTTATTCTTACAGGAGTTAGAGCTGGAATGTTTGTTAGAGACGCCAAGGCTCTTTGTCCCCACCTGGTCATTTTTCCATATAACTTTGAAGCTTATGAGGAGGTAAGGAGTAAACTATACCTTTGAGCATATAATTTTCCTGTTCAAATGAATTGCGGGCAGAGGGTAAGAAGTTGCCTTTCTATTTTCATCTTCTGTTTTGTGTATCATTTTATCTTTTTACCTCTCTCTCTCTCTCTCTCTCTCACCCCTCTCTAATTTTTTTAAATAGCTGTTGAGTGGGTTGATTAGAAGTGTATTATCTGTTGGATAATTTGCAGGTAGCTGATCAGTTTTACAACATTTTGCATAAGCACTGCAACAAAGTGCAGGTTTGCTTGAAAAAATGCATTCATTCAGTGTACATCAGTTTTCACTTGCCACCTTGTAAGTATTTTTACTGCTGTTGAATGTAGGCTGTAAGCTGTGATGAAGCATTTTTAGATGTTACAGACACAGACACAGAGGGGGATCCCCAGCTTCTTGCTTCAACAATAAGAAAAGAGATTCTTGAGACTACCGGGTGCACTGCAAGTGCTGGGATTGCTGAAAATATGCTTATGGCTCGTCTTGCCACTAGAACTGCAAAACCAGATGGTCAATGTTGCATTCCTCCTGAAAGGGTAATTTTTTTTTTTTTGCGGGTGGGGGGTGGGGTTGAATTTTCATGTTTATAATTTGTTTTGAACTTTCAAGCTTGCAAAGCATGAAATTTTACACCCTCATTATTTTGTTGGGATTCAGTGTCTTTTTCCTTTTTTTTTTTGGTGAATCGTGAATTGAAAACTTCTAGTTGTCTGTTCAGGAACTAGTTCAAACATAATTTTGTTTTTAAATTCTGAGAAATGTTTGTTCATTTATTCATCTTTTTTTGTTTTTTTGTTTTTTTTTTTATAGTCCCATAGCTCATAATATGTAGAAGTTTTATGCCGGGTAGTTGTCGATATTTGACGTTTCTCCCTCTTTTTTGCTCTCTTTACAAATAATTATTTAAAAAAAAAAAAAAAAATCCCAATGAAGTTTGTGGTCCAAGGACGCCCATCTTCATAAACTTCACCTCATCTTATTTGTATATGTTCTATATGCTTGTTTGCATCTCTTCAACCAACTCATTGTCTATTTTCTTAATGGCCGTGTTGAGTCTATTGACTATCGAGGATCTATAGTTGGAATTTGGAAGAGTTGACTATAATTGTTGCATCACATGTCACCAAAATTGATGAAATTACCTTTTGTGGACCTTCCATGAGTCACTATTTTGCTTTGATCAGTCGAACTAGGTCATCTTTTCTAGTGCACTGTTCTTCTTTTTATCCTTTTTCTTTTTCTTTTTTAATTCAAGTCTCACTGCAATTATCTATCCACACTGCAAATGATGGGGGTTGACATTCTTTTGAACTATTGAGGATCCTTAATCTTCCATTGGTTGCACGTTTTACTTTTGTCCTTAACACCCCATGGGAGCTTTTTTTATTTATTTATTTTATTTTTATTTTTTATTTATGATGAATAAACCCCATGGGAACTTATTGTTGATACAATACTTATGAAATTCTAGAGCATACCTGAAAACTTGGCTTACCCTTTTTTGTTTCATGAGTTGAATTTCTCTGGTGTGATTTATGTTGCTGCTATATGATGGGCATGTTGCATTCCGAGCTCTGTTCTTTTCTGGTTTCCCCCTAACTTTTTATGTCTTTAATCATGCTTGTTGATGTTTGCTTTGTTTTTAACTTCACCTCTAATATCTGTAAGATTGACTTTCAAAATTTGATTTGTAATGCGTATTTTGTTACTGATACTTCGTAACTTGTTCTAACACTCCTATGATGTGCTTCTTTTGGTCTTCTAGGTAAAATCATTTTTCAACATGTTTGAATGATGATTTAGAGACAAAACTTTTTATGGAACTAATGTCTTTAGTCCTTTTATCATACCATGTTGTCGTTACATAAATATTACTATATAAATCTTTTTTATTTTTAACATCTTAAAGTGGGTGGCAAGGGTGACCTAGATTTTTTACACTTTCTATTTTTCTTTTTTCTTTTCTGTCAAAACTTTCCAGTTGGTGCCATTTGCTCATGGTGACTTTTTGTTGGCTAATATTGTACCTATATGCAAATATCATTTAAAGCTATATATAGAAGTCCAGGAATGTTGTGGATACCTCCATATTGCCTAATGTTGTTTGAAAATGTCAGGCGGATGATTATTTAAGTCAACTTCCAATCAAGGCACTTCCAGGAATTGGGCATGTTTTGGAGGAGAAGTTGAAGAAGCAAAATGTTTGGACTTGTGGACAGCTGCGTATGATTTCCAAGGTCTTTTCTATACGAGGCATATTTTCTGTGGTTCATTTCCAAAATGGTTATGTTCCTATCTATGAAGTTTACATTATTTGTTTTCTTTCCTCGAGTTGCAAAATGGAGCATCTCTTATTCTGGTCTATCTTCAATTCTAGACGTACATAATTATACGATAATCTTGACCAGGTCATGATCTGACTAGTCAAATTTGCTCAACATTGATATTGCAATATGTATGAACAACCTTACAAACATTCAGAGCCAACCTTTGCAAATCAGTATGTTTTTTTTTTGTTAAATTTTTAA
Source organism: Corylus avellana (assembly GCF_901000735.1). NCBI lineage: Eukaryota > Viridiplantae > Streptophyta > Magnoliopsida > Fagales > Betulaceae > Corylus > Corylus avellana. The sequence continues at coordinate 2,924,403 of NC_081544.1, read as the reverse complement.
TAAGTGAGAACAACATTTTGACTAATCTTTTCAAATAATTGTGGTATTAGGAAAGAGATGCAAAGTGAATGAGTACTTAAGACCTTAGATAACTTGATAGAAACATAGATATATTAAAATCCTTACAGGAGATTGCTACAAAAGCTAGTGCAAATTTCTGACTTAACTGAAATTAATTTATGGATTATTAATTAAATAATAGCCAAAATTCTCAAATATGATGTCCCTTTAAATTTTCTCAGATATATAGAGAAAAGATCAATATTTTAAATTTTACTAAACTATAGCAGAAAAAGATGTTGTAATCACTTTTTTATTTCCCTTCCTAATTAGAAAAAAGGACAGGGATACCATATTCAATATATGCCTCAGGAACTCGGGAAAATGTAGAAAAGAGTTAGCACAAGTATAATAAGCAAATTTGGGTGATAATTGTTGTTTATATGAAGTAAACATCTGTTTCATATCAGGTATAATTCTTAGATCAGGTATAATTCTTAGACTTTCTTTTCAATTAAGGAAGGGATTTAAAAAGGGACTTTCTATTCAGTTTAGCATTGAATTCTTAAGGTTCTACTGACCCTGGGAAGAGGGAACCTCTTGATAATGCAAATTCAAGTCCTTATGGAGCAATTTAAGAAGATTTGAGATTTTATCTAGTATGTCAAAACTGACATCTAGATTTGTTTCCATAGTTTGATGTAAAAAATGCTCGTTTGCTTCAGTTTGGCCTGCAGAGTATTTTGCCTTACTTCTCACCCTAAGAAAAATGCTGCCTTATACTTTTTGATTGGGTTTTATGCTGTTCTTTAAATATTCATGTCAGAACTTATGCGGACCTGAAGCTGATAATGTCCTGATAATTATTTTCGCGGTACGCACAAACACTTCATGAATTAGTTATCTTCCTAGAAGTCTGTGGATAATGGGTAAATCATTTTTCCTCCTTGGCTATCTTTGGAAGGAATAATCCTCGGAATTGTCTCAGTAAGCTATTTGTTAGGGATTGTATCCTAATCGCCTGTCTTTTGCAATACCTTGTCAGACAAACCTCAAAGCTTTATTCATATGATTTAAAGTTATTATTTTCCTATTATTGTGAGTGAGTTATTTCGAACTTATATTATTTAAATATGGTGATGTTCAAGTATATTACTATTCACACCTTTTTGGCATCTCCAGGACTCTCTTCAAAAGGACTTTGGAACGAAAACTGGAGAGATGCTGTGGAATTATAGCAGAGGAGTAGATAATCGGTTGGTTGGGGTGATACAGGTATTAGCAAAGAACATGATTATAATTAACTACATAGTTTTTAGTTCAAATAATTGCTTTCTCTTTAGTTTATGCTTGAGATAGCCAAGTACCAATTCAAACATATGTGTTGGTTGTCATGTAAGTTCTTTGCATTTTGTCAAATGGATGTTATCTACTTTCTTTCATTTTTTTTCTTCAAAAATTTTCCGTTAATTAGGTGCAGTGCTTGGCTGTAAAATTCAATTAGTAAGTACATAGTTATTAGTTTTTTTTCCTAGTCGTATACACCTATTAGTTACTAAGTTGATCTTATCTGAACTTTTTTTTTATTATAGATTGCAATGGCTTATAAGATTGTATGTCACCTATCTTCATCTAATGCTTCAGCAAAGAATTTCATGGACCACTGTATAGTTTAAACACCTCCTTGCAACAATGGACTTTTATCACGCTAAATTTCATTCTGTGATTGGATGAAAAGAGGTGCCGATAGCAACATGAGCTCATCAACTTGAATTAGCTTTCTTGTTCAGATCAATCTTCTTTTCTTCTGTGTTGTTCATTTACCATCGTTTCAACCTTGCTTATCAGATAATGTGATCTGCAGGAAAGCAAGTCTATCGGTGCTGAAGTGAATTGGGGTGTGAGGTTTAAAGATGTGAAAGATGTTGGTATTCTGATGCACTGTCAAGCTAGTTTGTTTGGTTTTTTTTTTTTAATTTTTTTTTATTTTTTATAAGAGGTTTGAATGGATAGAATAACATAGTAGTTATTTCAGTGTCAAAACTTCCTCTCAAACCTCTGCAAGGAAGTTTCATTGCGCTTGCAAGGTTGTGGAGTGAAAGGGCGCACTTTTACCCTGAAGGTATTGTCTTTTTGTTAAATATACCATTTGCATATATTTATTATTAATCACTTTGAGTGTAAAAAAAAAAATTAAATTATTAATCACTTGAGTGGTTCATGAGTGGGTTCAAATTGACTGGTATAATTCCTTAAGAGATTATTATGCTTTAGATATTTTGGGAGCTTCTTCTAATTGATGGAATTTAATTAATTTGAAACTTCTTGGTTTATGTGATGCATTGATCTAGATAAAAAAGAGAAGAAAAGATGCTGAGGAGCCTGCAAAGTATATGGGCTGTGGAGAATGTGAAAACCTGAGCCACTCCACAACGGTAGAAATACATATTTTTATTCACATATCTATGTGTGCAATCATATCTATGCTGGCATCAATAAATGGTTGTGGCTTTGGGGGATTTGGATTTAAAGGTCAATGATGTTATAATAGGTTCCAGTTGCTACTGATGATGTGGAAGTACTTCAAAGGATATCAAAGCAGCTTTTTGGGACCTTCCATTTAGGTAAGTTAGCTTTCCCATATTTAAAATATTTCTCTTGTTCTTTAGTATATATAGAAAAACTTATGGTGTATTTCTTTTCTTTACATAGAACTTATTGTTTGATTGAACTACAGAATTTTCACTTCTCTCACTCTTCCTCACCCCCCAGTGTGCGTCTTTTTTCTTTCCATTTTTGCTTCTGCCTCTTGCAATATAACTGTAATCTATTCCAAATATAGGAAGAGTGAAGTTAGCATTTGTTTTTTCTCGATAGAAGTATACAAAGGCATTCCTATCTAACAGTTGTGACTGGCCTTGGTCTGTCACTGTGTTTGTCACGTATGGACTTGTACGGGTTGGGTGTTGGAACCAGATCTTGACCATTATAGGTTAACTACTCCTCTTTGCTGCACTTTCCTTGATAATAGTAACATGTGTTCTCAGGTTAGTTTTGCAGTAGGAGATGATTTTCCATTTAAAAGGTTCTTGCTGAACGTAATTTTAATCTAGCATCTTCCTTGATAGTACATAAATGATTTTCAAGGTTAGTTTTATTGTAGGAGATGGTTCTCCATTTAAAAGTTTAAAACATCTTCATGTTTAGCTGCTTATTGATTTTACATAGATGTCAAGGAGATTCGGGGTCTTGGCTTGCAAGTTTCCAGGCTTGAAAGTGCAGATAATTCTAAGCAAGGTATGTTGTGTTTTTGAATATTGTCCTTATTTTCTTATCACATCAGCCGTTATGTTGTATGTTGTGCCTGTTTTAAGAGTAAATTAAACCCCTCCACCCCCGCCCACACACACACACACACACACACACACACACACACTCCCCCAACAAGCCACGCTGCTTGGTAGCTGTAGTACTTTATTGTCTGATGGTGAACCTTGTTACTTCATTGTTTGAAGCCTTTGAGAGAAATTCTTTGAAGTCATGGCTCATCTCTGCCTCAGCAAGTACAAAAGAACTATGGAGTAACGATAGTACAGCCAAAGACAGGTTTAATATAGGTAATTTGAAGTTATTATTCTAAACCTGATATACTTGACAATTTATTATGGTATGGCTAGTAATGTTATTAATATTTAAACCACAATCCCCATTTGTTTCTGTGTTTCTCTTGCTAAGCATTGTATTTCCAAAAATCTGATGCCGATCTGGCACAACAGAGAAAATGAGTTGCATGATTGTGTTTTGCTTTCTACTTTGCCTATAAACTGAGCATTGAGTTTTTTTTTTTTATTAATTTAAATTGTTTTGTCCTTGTATTGTGTATCTAATTTTATGGTTTCTATTGGTGTAAATTCAATGTCGCAATTATCAATTTAAGAAGTCTAGCAATTCAATAATGTTTTGTATTTTTTTTTTTTTATAAGTAATACAATCTCATTAGAGTAGCGCAATGGGGCGCAACCCTTGTAAATAAGAATTATACCAGAGAACTCCCCTATGAAGGAGAAAAGAAGAAAATAAAACCAAAAACTTAGAAAAACTAGAAAAGGGCAGCTTGAAGATGAGTAGTTAAATACAAAACAATTTTTTTTTTTAAATTTAAATTGTTTTGTCCTTGTATTGTGTATCAAATTTTATGGTTTCTATTAGTGTAAATTCAACGTCTCAATTATCAATTTAAGAAGTCTAGCAATTCAATAATGTTTTGTATTTTTTTTTATAAGTAATACAATCTCATTAGAGTAGCGTAATGGGGCGCAATCCTAGTAAATAAGAATTATTCCATAGAACTCTCCTATTAAGGAGAAAAGAAGAAAATAAACCAAGAACTCAGAAAAACTAGAAAAGGGCAGCTTGAAGATGAGTAGTTAAATACTGTTCTTATCTATTTTTTAACAATTATGTTATATGTCATTGAGGATTCAAAAATGAAGATCTTGCATGGTAATATGCCTATCTAGTAGATCCAAAAAACAAAATGACTTGACACGTGTTTGAAAAATGTGCACTTTTACTTTGATCAGGCGCATGTTGCTTGTGCTTTGCGCCTAGGCTCCGTGAGGCATTTTCCCGTAAGTGCGCATGGCTCTTTTAATGATGCTAGTGTGCAACAAACTGACACTGTGAGGTTCACTAATAGAGTTTGATTAGTGAAAGTTTGCAATAGGAAACTGCAAACGGGTGTCATTCAGATCTCTCTGGGTATCCAACAAAGTAAATTCTCATATATATTTTATTTCTACATGCACATATGTGGAGTAAGAGAGCATTTGGTGGTTTAGGGGGTGATTGGATTAGCTCTCAAAAAACTTTATTTCCCTTTTTCCTTGTGAAATAGGAGTTTCATATCTACTAATCTAGTTGTGGAACATTTTTAATATCTTTTATTGGTTCTAAAGTATCGGCCTTATGTTATTGATCATTGTTAGGTCCAATTGGATGAAATAATATCAGTACAATTATTATTTTTTTTTTTAAAAAAAAAAATTTAAAATATAAGTTATGACAAGAGTTGAAACAAGTTCGAACATAATGTGCTGAAATGCTTGACTAGATAATAGCTACCAATGTTGCATCACAAGCAGCTAATTCATAAGATGCCTTGTCCTCTCCAAACTAGGTTCGTAGCCAATCATCAAAGGCAGCTTGTTGGGATTATACTTGAGCAGGGGTGAACAAGATATTATATAATCATTGTCATTACTGGAACATATTGACTGCAGAACGTATAAACGAGGCACTTTGACATTATTTCCAGCTTCAGGCTAAAAAAGTTTATGCTTACTGATAAAACAGCTGCAATTGTTTTCCTAGTCTTACATATTTTTATGTATCTGTCTTCTTCTTCTTCTTCTTCTACTTTTTTTTTTTTTTTTTTTGGTATATTTGATTGATTGAAGATGAATAAAATTGTATCTCACCTGTGAATGGTGCCATTTTACTGATTGTGAAGGACAAGGCGATGGAGTTTCGGGTCAGACATGTGCTAATTCAGTTGGCCTTTCTATTGAAATGGACAATAATATGTCCGATAGTGAAGCTTGTCTGAACCAGGTTTCGGAGCTGCCACCTTTATGTCATCTTGATATGGGAGTTTTAGAGAGTCTTCCTCCTGAACTCTTTTCAGAATTGAATGAAATATATGGCAGAAAGTTAGTTGATTTAATTGCTAAAAATAAAGGCAAAAGTGTAAGCATTAGCGGTTCTTCGAGCACTCATTCACATGCGCGAGTTGAAGGTGAGAGTTTCTTTTTCTTTTCCAATCCATGAATATCAAATAGCTGGTGCTCTGCTAATTCTGAGTTCCTAAAAACACATGTTGAATTTGTTTGCTTAGGTGCAATGAATGAGGGACAGGCAGTTCTCCTTTTTGATCCGGTTCTCCATAATGAAATACCAGTAGAAAAAAAGGTAACATTTTTTTGTTGTTGAATTTCTGTATGAATATTTTCTTTGTTTCTAGTGGCTACTTTCTCCAACAATTTTTTCTTTATAATGCCTTGCAGTAACGGGCTATTATCAACTTTATATGAAAGAATTGTCAGTTATTGCTTACACTCCTTTGAGCCTTCTATTAATTTCATGTCAATTTTAATTTTACTTTCTTTAATTGTTAATCCACCTTTTATAAGATCATACGTTTGGCAGCTTTCTAGTTTAAAATGCCACAATAAAGTTTTCACTGATTTTTTTTTATCTTTTGGATTCTTTCTTGTCCTTTCTGTCATCAATTTCTTCTTCAATGTTTTTGTCGATAGCAGGACAGTAAATTTTTTATTTTATTTTATTTAAAGTGGGTCAAATTTCACCTTGTCTATAGGAAGAAACTCCAAGGCAACTTTCTTACTTGATTCTTATTATCTTATAAAGTTGCAACATTATTTCATTTATGTCCATCCATTCTAATTAGAAGCTGAAGGATACGATACAAGGGCATGCTTTGAAGACTATCTTCTGTCCAGTAATAGGACATAAATTTTCTTTTGGTCAATGATGCAAGGCACTGGGTTGTGAGATTTTAAATACGGTGTTAATTAAAGCTCCCAAGGAATCTCAATAAATTAAAATACTATGCTAAAAAGGCCAAAGATGTTGCTTGAGTTGAATCATTGGGTTGAATTTTGAATATTGCCTTGCTAAATATCAGGCAACTCTTCTTATTCTTCCTGTTTCCAATTTTTATTTATTTATTTTATTTTTATTTATTTATTTTTTTGAGTTTCATTAAATGAATGAAAGAAAAATGACACTTCAGTTCCTTATTCCATACATAAGAGGGGTATTGCTACCAAGTATTACTGTTGCAGTTGTTTTAAAATGAAAATTAGATTCACGTTTGCTTTATTTACAAGCATTCTACATTATTATTTTTAGCGTATATAGTGATTCTCTATTGTTACTTTTTGCTCGGCAAAGCAGCATATATCTGAGGAAGTTCCGGCAGTCCTTGTTTCTGGGGCAGAATCCTACAGTGTGGCTATTCCTGCTTCTTGTCTTGAAAAAACTGATTTGATGCCCTCGTCTCTAAGTCAAGTAGATGTGACAGTGTTACAACAGTTGCCTGAAGAATTGAAAGCTGACATACTTGAGGTTCTTCCTGCACACAGGAGGCAAGATGTTTCTTCAAATGTTCTCTCAGAAGTCCCTCTGGAATCAAAAGGTATCAAGACAACTGAGAACCACTCTGGATCAAAGGATTCTGTCTTGGATAACAATCTTTGGGCTGGAACTCCTCCACAGTGGGTTGATAAGTTCAAAGTCAGCAATTGCTTGATATTAAACATTCTTGCAGAGATGTATTATGAAGCAGGCTCAACAGGAAATTTATCTCCAATTCTGCAACGTGCAATTTCTGTACCTAAACACCAACTAGATGCAAGTCAGGATGGTTGGGATGAAGCTGCTCACATTTTGCGTGAGCTTCTGAAGCAGTATATTAAACTAAAGATAGAATTTGATATTGAAGAAATCTACGTTTGTTTTTGTCTTCTTAAAAGGTTTGTCCTTGGCCTTGCTAAATCTCTCTCTCTTAGATATATCCTTTAACCATGTCATTGCTACTATAACTGATGCTGGTCTTGTTATCTTTTAATTTGATTTGTATAACCTCTTTGGGTGAGCGTTGGAATGGTTTGGGTCCTTGTTGCATGGGAATTCTTAAGTCCTTGGGCGACAAAAATGTGCAAGGACCTGAAGTCATGATGGTTTATAGTTGAGGCTTCTGTGACATGGTATCTTGTGTATTCCAGAGCTGTTTATGAAACACAGATTTGAGCTTCATAATGCATAATAGTGCTTCTATCTTAATGGATTGAAAGTGCAATAATTGGAATGAAATTATTGTGAATAAGACTAAGATTGCACGTTGTAAGGATGTGTGGGTGGCAGATCATATGCAATTTCAAAATGGAAAGTTTCAATGGAATATATTTTTTACTAGACCAGTGCATGATTAGGTGGATTTGGTCTCTTCTTTCTTTGAGTTGTTGTATTCTGTCAGTAAGGCGGGGAGAGGATAGAATTTGTTGGATCCCTTCCAAAAGAAGAAAGTTTGAAGTAAGGTCCTATTACCATGTGTTATCCATTCCTGCTAGTTCCTTTTTCCTTGGAAGAGTATTTGGAGAGTTAAGGCTCCCATTCTTGGATTTTATGTCATTTAACATTTCTTGAAAATAATGAATATATGCTCATCTTGTACATGATAATTTGGGTAGTAACTTATCAAAAAATAATTTGGGGAGTAAAGTGTTTTATTTTGTACCAGATTCAGTTTGTATTCTGTTTGTTCTTTTGGAATCCGCTTCTTTGCTTGATGATCAAATAAAACTTCAATAGATTGTGATTGGTTTCGTCAAGGGAGGATAAGATACTTTGCATCCTCATCTCTTTAAATCTGTGACTGTATTATGGATTTTTTCAATTTTTTGTGGCCTTCTAAATCTTAGGATCTTATTTATAGTATCTCTGTTGTGCACGTCTTTGGCTTGGATGATACTCTTTCTTGATTTTTATTCATTTGTTGTAACTTATGAATAAAGAAAACAATTGTATCATTTTATATTACGGTTCTTATTTCTGTACCCTTTGTGGTAACAGTGTACACCATGACGCCATTTTTGTGTTCTTTGCTGGATGTTATATTCCTGATTAGTTGTTTCTGAATCTTTTGTCAAGCATCTTAGACTGCTTTTCTACAAATATTTTGATTGGAACTCAAATATTGCATCAGGTTTGCGATGAAATCAGAACTTTTCCTGCACGTGTACACTGATGTCTTTCCTTACCTTCAGGTTAGTACATTGACCTTCCTGTTTATTGCTCTGGTTTTATCTAGAATGTCCTATGTATAAATTACATTTACTTTTTTTTGAAATGGACTGCAAGACAAAGGCCCAAGATGTGAAACAAGGATTTTGTGCAATGCTTCCTTTTCTGAATTTTGTTCATATTTTTTCCATGCCTCCATGGCTGTCCCTGTTTATACAAATAATGAAAAGGCAGCTTATTAGAGTAATTTATAAATTATTTCAACTGTTTTTATAAAAAGATAAAATAAGAAGTTGTCTATGTTGCTGGTTCAGAGCATTAGGCTTTTATTGTTCTATGGTGGAAAAAAATTACAGACTTGAAATTAGTAGCCTAGGTACTAAATTGAATCCTACCATAAACTACAGGGTAGTAAAACATACCTTAAGCCCCTAGTTTTTGTTTTAGTTGACCTGATATTGTATATTCTAGTTGGGCCTTTTTTACCTAATAGCTTGAGTTTTTGGTTTAGAGAGGACCAACTAGTATGTAAACCCATATCGAGGTCCTTCCATACTTGATCAATGTGGAACTCTCTAAAATAGTGTTGTGGTAACTTGTAGATTTTAGAACAATGTTATCTGGGATACCAATTATATCATTTCATGATAATAAGGTATTGTAATGGAGCAGTACACCACATACTCCAAAATGTGGTGTGATAGGTGTAGGTTTACATATTTGAAGACTAACGAATTAATCCTAAATGCAAGAATGATTTTATTTTTAAGCCATAAATGATAAGTGAAACAAGCATAGATATAACTTGCACATTTGTCTTTCTACCTTAGTTGGAGAAAAAAGTGGTATGTAAAGGCATTTGTGTCTTTGGCTGCTAGGATCTATGTGCTTCCAAATACCTTTCCTATGCTATAACATTTATTTTTGCTAATCTGTGGCTTTTGTCTTATATTTATAAGCAATAAATAAGAAGAAAATGTTTTTTTTTAACAAATTTCCAGAACACTAAAGAGCTGCAATGTCTGTCGAATGTGTACCAAATGTAGATTACTTGGACGTTGATGTTTTGTGGTTATCACAGGTTCAATAGTTGTTATATTGACCTTACATTTTCTGTTTTTGGCCTCTTGAGGCACCTCAGAGATACAGCCAACATTTGGATTTATTGTATGCCTCAAAGAACTTTCTTTTTTGACTGGATCTATTGAACTTTTCTAAAGAGCTTCAAACAATTTGTGTGATGTAATCTACTTTCTGGTAGGAATAGACAACTTCTAACTATTTAAGCAGCTTCCTTGCTATTAGGTGAACTTTCAGCTATGGACAATCCATCTCCCCATCATTCCATATTGTGATGTTGTCTGATATGTATCATTACCTGGTGGTGAGGGTTAGACCTATACATTAAGTCCTGCTCTAGACTCGTTGGAACATATATTCCTATCTATTGCTAAATATACATCTTCATTAACTCTGTTAAAGTAGTTAGCTGCTGTTATCTTAATTTTGGCTTCTGTGTGTTGTCATCTCCTCTGAATTTCTGTTTAGGAACTTTAACCACATTTTGATGTTGAATTTGAAGCATAATTCCTCTATATTAAGCCAACTCTCTCTCTCTCTCTCACTCGCGCGCACATAGATATACACTCTATTTTTAATTATTCATGTGTCTGACCCTTATTTTCTCATTGAATTGTGAGATGATATTTCAAGGTTCTGATTTTTTCCCCTTTTGGAACTCAACCTTCTAGGCATCATTTGGAGAAAACTATGGAGGAAACTTGCATATATCACTGAAGGATTAGTGCTGCTTAATGTGTTACATTTTTTCTTATTGGACTTGTTCCACTGTCCAAGGGGTGGGCTGTGCATCATGAGTGATAAATACCTTTAAACCACCATACAAATCCATGGGAAATGGTAAGATTTTCTGGTTATAGTTTATAGCCTGAGCAATAGATTTGCTACTCTTCTCAAAGATTGGCTAATTTGGAATTTTATTATGCAACCATTAGAAATTGTGCTTTTTTAGTCAAAATGCACCCCAAGATTGATCCTTTAGATTATGTCCATCCAGACTACTTGGTGTTGGCTACTTGAATCTAATGAATCTTTCTTGGTCACTCCATTTGATTTGTGACTTACATTTTATTACATCAAAATCTTCATGTCTTAACCCCCCCATAAACTTTAGTCAGTTACTTTTGTCTTTCCTGTCCTCTAAGGCTTATTACTTGAATTGTATGTTTCTCTTGAAATCTTTTGCACTTCTTTTGCATATTTTGGATGTGCTTAAATTCCCTTTCTTGCATTGAATTTATTACTTGTTAGTTGTTAGAAACTTTTTAATAGTCAAGCTATAAGTTTTGCCTCCCATTTCAAGTTGACATGGAACCTTTATATTATTGTGTCATTTCTAGAATTGTGACTTTTTCTTTCCTTTTTTAGATCAAAACTGTTGGTTCTTTTTTTTTTTTTTTTTTTTTTTTTTCCCTAATAGGAAGATCACTGGTTCATCTGTAATTATGTGATCTTGACCGTCAATATTTTCTGTTTAAGGTTTGAGGGTGCAAACTGGATTTTAATAGTACCATTTGACCAGTCAAAATCCAGAGACCTCGAGCTAAGCTCCAGCCAAAAATTCATGTTCGAGTTCTGTTCGTCAAAGTTGATACGCTTGCTAGATTGGCTCAGTTGTTAAAATTAATCAATCATAGCTCATGTCAATTTTTTAGTGGTGTGTATTTAAAATTCAAAAGACCTAATAGTTGATTTTACTCGACCTTTGAAGGCATGATTGTTTAAAATAATACAAATTTATGATCTTTAGGCTCTTCCTTCATATGCATTGAAATTTAAATTACCATGTGTAGGATTGCTTTTTGTTTCTATTGGTTTATGGGAAAAGAATAATCCAAGTGTAATGATTATTGAATCTGGATGACAGGAAGCCACGCATAGAAGGCCTATATGTAATAGTTATGCTTGCGAATCTATGAGCTGGATCAGTGAGAGTTGTAGCACAAGTTCGTTTACAAAACAAGCCATATTAGTCTCGACTTTCAGCTTGATAACTACACAACCAAGGCAAACCAAATTTTGACAGGCGCACGACCTAACTCATAAATACATTTGACTTGTTGAATTTGCTGACAAAGATGGAAGCCTGACTAAATTAGTGATGGGTGCCTACACTTAAACTACCCTGGGAAGGGACTTCCCACATAAGATTCTTTTACCGAGATCTTGAAAACAGTTGCAAGTTTGTCATTGCTCTTACACGTGAGTATTTAAGTAAAGACATGTTCTGCATCACCGGAAATTCTGGATCATCTCCTTCATAACGTGCATTAATTGAGAAACATCTTGGTTTGCCTGAGGTGTTTATTTTTATCTGGTTTTTGAGGCTTGCAGTTCTATTGGTGTTGAAATGCATGGCAGTGGAAGTCTTTGAAACTCAATTCCGGTAACCACCGCCTCTCCCACTCCAAGTCTACAACCTGTATTGAAGTTTGAATATTCGTGTGTTTGATATATGATTGTCATGGCTGAAAATTCAAGCTTGGTTTGGGTGGGCTGAATATTTGTAGAGTGGTGTGCAGGTACTAAATGAATTTCAACGTTAGAGGTGGAATTGGGTACTCGATAGTTTCTTCACCTCCACTTGTTCTCATTAACTGGGTGATTGCTTTGGTTAGGGATCTCACTGCTTGTTCTGGATGCAATCAATTGGAAGTTTGGGTTTAGGGTATCATTTGCATCTAGTTCAGCTGGGCCTGGGGGCAATGTCTTCTCTCATAATGCTCATTCTAAAGGCAGCTTTTTTCATTCCTGATGTGAAGCATTTAAGATGTCAACTAAACAAACGGACTTTCAACTGCTCGCTCTCAGTGAGTCATTTGATTGATGTACAATTGGTGTTTACAATACTTGTGATGGAATGTCGTGGCCTGAATTGGTGCTGCTGCGGTTGAAAGATTGCTTTGCCATTACTTCATGATGGGGTAACTTATGCTGCATTAGCTTTCTAGGTGTTTTCCATGTTCACTCATTGAGCATGACAATCAGAAGCAACACAGCTCAATGCGCAATGTGGTTTGCAAGCGGTCACTAGTATGAGTTGATGCACAAATATAAGAGAATTCTGTGTCTGTTGGTTATCGAGGCCATTCCTGGAATACTCAAACAACAACCCGACCGTGTGCAACATTACTTTGTTTTTTCACATTCTTTCTGATCAGTTTCTTTGGATTCATTTGCTTCATCAGTATACAGCAACTTCATTTCGTTTAATACAGTATAGCATTACTAGTTTTTTAGCATATTGCATACGTTTTGTTTAAAACAAGGTTGAGTTTGTCAATGGTCATATTTTTTTGAATATATATCGTCATCCTTGATTGTCTCAAGGACTTGGGAAAGCAGAGACTCTACCTGTCATTATAGAAAACTAGTTTTTGTATGATTAAACTATGTAAAACAAAATATAGTATTTTTGCAGCCAAACATGACTTTGAAATGTGAAAAACTAAAGAATGCACTTGTTGGCTCTAAAGTAAAAGCTATTTTTTTCATACAAAAAAAAAAAAAAAAAAAATTTTGGCTCCTAGTCCTATTCTTCTTATGAATTGGGCATCTCTTGATTTTAAAGCTGTGTTCCTTTCATGTATTTGACTTGTATATACCATGGTTACTTCTGTAAAATTTGAAAGTCTTTATCATATAAATTAATTCCTCGTGTATCCATTTGACTTATTAGTGTTTTGATGCCTGCTAGAAATAAATGCCGTAACATAATTTGGAGAAAGGAAGTTGATTTGTCTCAAGTTTTTCAATAATCAATTGTTTCAATATCGGGGTGAAGCCGCAGGTGTTGAAGTGTGGAAATATGGACTTTTTAATGCTCGACCAGAACAGAGAAGAAAGAGGGATCGCTTTCTTATGGAGATACGGAAAGATTGATTTTGTGAATTTCCTTCAAAACATTCCCCTTGTTAGGGTTTGCTGATACTGGGAGTTTGAAACCTTTAGCCTAAATAGACCGCCGAATTTGGCCCAATCCCAACGAGACGACTTCAAAAATTAGGCACGAGACAAAGAGCCCTTCCTCTGTTAATCTTTTGGCATCTGGGACACGTCACGTGAATTGACCCTAAAACTCCTAGAGCAAAGATTATGACATTTTCAAATGATAGCAGCATTGTATAAAAATACACTCCAGCTGAGTCTTGGGTTTTTTTTTTTTTTTTTGAGATTATCTTTTAGTTTTGCTTGGGTAGGTCTAGTCTGACTTTTAGGTTGTCTTGTTTTTTGAGGGATTGCAGAGGATCTTTTTTGTTTTTGTTGAGTTTCCATTAAAATACCAATAGTTTGATGGTAATGGATTTAGTGAGTTGTGTTAGAATATACGGAAAAATTATATTTTCGGTATATTCTAACAAGTTGCAGTGTTGATCAATTTTATAGCTAGAGACGACCCACCAAGAATATGTTGTTAATCTCAAGTAGGAACCGACCAAAATTTTCCATGATAAAATGTCATTTGCACCTTACACATGAGCTTGAGGAGGTGACTTTTTTCTTTTTACTATTCAAATGGGGGGAGGGGGAAAAGGAGGGGCACTTGTGTTTGAACATAGTTTTGTTTGCCCCCAGTAAAAAAAAAATAAATAAATAAACGGAGATTACAAGATTGGAGGGGAATTTTAGTTACTTTTTTTTTAATTAGAGGCAATTTGTACCGTTTATTTTTACACAGGAGAATCTTCAACTATCTTTTCACTAGAGGCAAGGTAAACTCATTTGAACAAACCATAGTCTTCCTCATAATGGGAAAAGGAGAGAAACTTCATTGTATTTGGCCATAAAAAGTAGGCAGTCGGAGAAAAGGGCATCTAATTAACTATTTGTTTGACACGAGCAGAGAGGGATAGAGAGCTAAACAAAGGTGAATATCAAATATTAGACATTAAAAAAAAAAAAGGATTTCTGTAGCCTAACAAAACCCCACTAACTCACCTTTTCACGATCAATTGACTTAAAATATTCCAATATTTTATCACATACATATAACTACCCAAGCATTTCAATGGTCAGACCCTTGTGCTTTACGTTTTCAAACACCAAACTAAAAATCTCCGAGTAAACACCGTAGCTCCCCCTCCAACTACCCCACTATAACCCAAAGTCAAAAGAACAAAACACATACAATTCCCCAGCACCCTTATATATATTCGATTCCCCTTTCACTTCCTCCCTACCATTTTCAAAACCCTAAAGATTCCGAGAGATTATGATGAAGAAGGCAATGAAGGGACATTCTCTTGCATTCGCTTTCAACATCATTTTCTTCATCATCTTCATCATCATCCTCTTGCTCTCTCATTCCACCCATGTCGACGGCTTGAGACTTCTCAAAGATCAATCTTATTCTTCAACGATGGGTGGTTTAATTATAAGCAAAGATTATTCTGGACCCAGCCGTGGGGGAAGCGGCCACTAAGCAAAGGCTCATCAGTTTTGCAGGAAACAAAGAGGCTTTATTCAACAAAGTCATGATGAATATTATTGCTTCAGCTTTGGTCTCAGTCAATCTCTCTCTCTCTCTCTCTCTCTCTCTCTCTCTCTATATATATATATATATATATACAGCCTCTATTTTTATTTTTATTTTTTTTGTTTAATTTTTTTTTTCTTCAGTGGATTGTGTTCATCAGTGTAACAATGTAGCCCATATTTTTCTTTTGTTATCATAATAAGTGCATGCATGTCATGATGTCAACCAAGAACAAAAAGGGATTGCATCCTCAACATTGTAAGGATTTGAAGTTAAATGCAAATGGGCAAGTCTCCTTTCTGGAATAGGATGGCAACAATTTCTATCAACCAAATTTCATACGCGCGAGTTTACACATAGGGTAACATTGAGTCCAAAGCATATATATATATATATGGACCTAATAACAATAAGCATGGATGATGGATGTGGCGCGGCAAAGAGATGGAGAAAATTATTACGCGTAACAATTATTTACGAGAAATGATAAAATTCATTCTTTCAACCATCTTTGTACTGTACGTGAGTGGATGAATCTACCATTGAATTTGTGTGAGACCTAGATGAGTCTACAACATTATTTATCTATGCTATTTCCTCGAAGGCCAATAAGAAAAGAATTCATTCAATCAATTAATTACTTTGTTAATGAAATTTATGATCGTCTTGTAATCAAGAGATGTGGGATAAAATCTCATCTATATTAAGAACAACGATGGTTTACGGAATGAGAGGTTCTATGGGTACCAATATTTCTTTTACAAAGAGACAAGTATCAAAGTGATATAAAGCTCATTCATTGGTACTTGTATACCATTTTTCTTAATTAATTGTTTCTATCATCTCTAATATATGAACTCAATCCACGTCAGTTTGGTATCTATATTTTGGTAATTAAAAAATTATAGAATTATCTTCTATTTTTCAGGAGAGAGAGTGAGACGGGAGATGGCTCCTGTGCTTGCATTTAGGACGCAAAACTAAAGAATGTGGCAAAGGTCAATTTATTATTATATATATATAAAGCCCTTGGCGTATAGGGAATATATATTGAAGAGACTTTAAGCGTCAAGAAAGCAACTTGAGCATATATGCCTAAAAAACTCCCAAACAAATTGACTTGGCTCCCAACAATATTGTTTCAATTGTCCAAAGGCCAGGGGTGGGTTTACGTTTTTCCAAGTTCGAATTCGAAGCTATGGATAAACAACCTTCTAGCACTAGCCAACAAGTAATGCCCAAAGTCAAAGGAAATTAAGCTATTTATTTTATTATAATTGCCTCCCATTGCATTGGATCCTCTCTAATTAATTTGCTCCAAGCCATCCCAACACCTTGAAGCCCCACAGCTAACAACAAAATAGAGAAATAGAATAGAAATGAAGTATCAATATTCATTCTCTTATATTTGCCTTCAATTAATGTCATTTTTCATATATTATGAGTAATTCTATTTAGTAGATTTTTGTACGATATGATTGTCATACAATTGAAAAGACGTAGCAGTGAAATCAGCTTTTGGATTACCATTTAAGTTTTTTTTTTTTAAATGCTGATCTAGAAACTGATTTTTAGTGCAACATCATCGAGCTGTATAACAGTTATAGAGCTTGTTCATCATTTCTTTCTTTTTCTTGCTCTTCTACAGCATGCATGTGGAGGGCTTCCTTGGAATATGGATGAAACTATAACGTTTACATAAGGGGGCCCATGAATAATTCTTAAAAAAATATTTACTTTTTAACAATTGATTTATAACTAAACATTCAAATACTTATATAAAAATATGCTTTATATAAACTATAAAATATTTCGTACATGAGATAATTAAAGAGACAGATTATAAAAAAATTATTATTATTGGCACAATTTGTTTCTACAAAGTGCATATAATGAGCTAGTAGAAAGGATAATTCCAACTTTAAATATATATAATTGTCTGAAAATTTTTTAAAAAATTGAATGGTATCTAAACTAAGAAATATATTGCATCATAAAATTATTTTTAATGAAAAGAGTTATAAAATATAG
>NC_081544.1:2904554-2906890 GCF_901000735.1 Corylus avellana | reverse complement strand
ATATATATATATAAAGCCCTTGGCGTATAGGGAATATATATTGAAGAGACTTTAAGCGTCAAGAAAGCAAATTGAGCATATATGCCTAAAAAACTCCCAAACAAATTGACTTGGCTCCCAACAATATTGTTTCAATTGTCCAAAGGTGGGTTTACGTTTTTCCAAGTTCGAATTCAAAGCTATGGATAAACAACCTTCTAGCACTAGCCAACAAGTAATGCCCAAAGTCAAAGGAAATTAAGCTATTTATTTTATTATAATTGCTTCCTTTTGCATTGGATTCTCTCTAATTAATTTGCTCCAAGCCATCCGGCCCATCCCAACACCTTGAAGCCCCACAGCTAACAACAAAATAGAGAAATAGAATAGAAATGAAGTATCAATATTCATTCTCTTATATTTGCCTTCAATCACTACAAAAAAAAATAGCATTTTCTGACGTGGCTACAATACATGTTTTGTTGCTACGTCATTAATTTTATGACGTGGAAATTTTACCACGTCAAAAAATTATTTTCTGACGTGTAAATAGTGCCACGTCAGAATTTTCTAACGTGTTTGTTTTAACACGTCAGAAAATTCTGACGTGTTAAATATCGCAACGTCAGAAAATTGTTACAGATTTTAAAACGTAAAAAATTATATATTTTCTGACATGGCCACATTTACCACGTTAGAATTTTCTGACGTGTGAATGTGCCACGTCAGAATTTTCTGATGTAGCTTTGCACCACGTCAGAATTTTTTCTGACGTGGCAGTGTACCACGTCAGAACATTCAGAACATTCAGAATGTCATTTTTCATATATTATGTGTAATTCTATTTAGTAGATTTTTGTACAATATGATTGTCATACAATTGAAAAGACGTAACAGTGAAATCAGCTTTTGGATTACCATTTTTTTTTTTTTTTAAGCTGATCTATAAACTAATTTTTACTACAACGTCATCGAGTTGTATAATAACAATTATAGAGAAGTCTAGCTACTAAAAAGCATTACTCTTTGTTCATCATTTCTTTCTTTTTCTTGCTCTCCTACAGCATGCATGTCGAGGGCTTCCTTGGAATATGGATGAAACTATAATGTTTACATAAGGGGCCATGAATAATTCTAAATATATATATATATATATATATATATATTTTAACAATTGATCCATAACTAAACATTCAAATGCTTATATAAAAATATGCTTTATATAAACTATAAAATATTTCGTACAAGAGATAATTAAAGAGACAGATTATAAAAAAATTCTTATTATTAGCACAATTTGTTTCTACAAAGTGCATATGAGCTAGTAGAAAGGATAATTCCAACTTTAAATATGTATAATTGTCTGAAAAATTCTTAAAAAATTGAATGGTATCTAAACTAAGAAATATATTGCATCATAAAATTATTTTTAATGAAAAGAGTTATAAAATATAGGACATAAAGTTCCTCCAAACCAGTCTGGAGGAAATTTTTTCCAACCCATTTAAAATAGTGCAATGTATCTTAAATATATAAAAGACATTAAATTCTTAACATCATTAATAGCAGTTTACTAACTTATACTAAATTTAATATATCTTTTAAATGTTTATATACACATGCTACTATTTTAAATGAATTGAAATATATTTCTTTCAGACCAGTATAGAGAAAATTTATATATGCCTTTGAGAAGAAACTTAAAGAAGCTCACACATTTGTTTCAAATTTTTTTGCTGTTGTAATTTTCAGAAACGTTGGGGGACGTGGCTTTTTTTTAAAAAAATTGTGGTAACTTCTACAAATTTTGATTTTTTTTTCAAAATTTTTAGGGATTTTTCTTAAAAAAATCTTTAGAACGAGAGGAACAAAACTTTGCGAAAAAAAAAATCTGGGAAGTGGCCATGGCCCACCCAGGTCTCAAGCCCCTACTTGGGTCCGTCAGCCTTATCCCTCTTAAATATCAATTTCCTCCTTTGTTAATAAAGACTTCATTAGCCAAGCTTTTATTTTGGGCCAAGTACGGATGAACTGGGCCCAGGGACATGCCCGCCCCCTCTCTCCCCCCTCCATTTTTTTTTTTGGGAAACTTCAATAAGCCCCCCCGAACTTTCAACCGATTTGACAAACACCCCATGTACTTCAAATTCTCTCACTTTGCCCTCCTGAACTTTCAATTTCTATAATTTTTCCCCCATCTGTTAGTTTTCACCCTTGAAACCGACATTTTGTGCCCATTATACCATCAATCAAAACTCTGTGGTTTTGAGCTCCAAAACTACACCGTTTTGGGCTTCAAAACTACACCACCACCCAGCCCGAAACGACATCGTTTTGAGCATTTTTTAAAAAAAAAA
>NC_081544.1:2890411-2904069 GCF_901000735.1 Corylus avellana | reverse complement strand
GCCACCCCGATATGGTCTTTTCTTTTCTTCTTTTTTATTTAAAATTTTTAATATATATATTTTTTTAAAAAAAAGAATAATAATAATAATTTTAATACCTAAAACGACGTCGTTTTGGGTTGGGTATGTGTTGTAGTTTTAGGGCACAAAACGGTGTAGTTTTGGGATGAGGGTATAATGGGCATAAAAATTCAAACCGTTTGACTTTAACGTTAAAAACTAACAGAAGGGTCCAAAGTGAGAGCAAATCAAAGCTCAGGGGGCCTAAATAAGAGTTTTAGTAATTCAATGGGTGTTTGTCAAATCGGCTGGAAGTTCGGAGGGGCTTACTGAAGTTTCCTCAAAAAGACTTCATTAGCCAAGCTATTTTGGGCCAAGTACGGATGAACTGGGCCCAGGGACATGCCCGCCCCCTCTCTCCCCCTTCCATTTTTTTTTTTCTTTTTTTATTCAAAAGGGCAGGCGAGGGAGACCAATTGTGGTTATTCTACCTGTGCATGACTATAGTAGCACCTACCTGTTGGGAGCCGCACAGAAGGGGTCTCCAGTCCCACCAGGGCATCAATGAGAATGAAAGGCTGCTAATACGAATCAGGCATATATGAGATTTTTCATTGCGAAAATTCGAATCCACACCCTAATACATGCTTTAATCACTTAAAAATTTTCTTGAGCCACTAAACCACCACTCTTGATGGTATGTGTGTATGGTTTGAGAATGAAGCAAAAGGTCCTTGCACCCATGGCCTACTTGAACAAATGCTAGAATTAGAAAGATAATAAAAGTAAGGATTTAGTGATTTTTTTTTTAATTAAATTTTCTGTCAAATCATCATCCTCTTTAGGAAGAGACATGGGATTATAAATTATAAGTTCTTTGGGCTTGACATACATAACATGCATATTTGTGGCATTTTTAACATTAGACTTGGGTTGAAATGTGGATGTAATATGTAATATGTATCACTATTACACTTTTTATGGCTTGCCATGAAAGACAGGTTGGTTACAGGAGAAAGGTTGTTGAACTGTGGTTATAGAGGAGATGTTCAATGCTCTTTTTGCAGGAATCAATTGGAGAGCCGTAACCATTTATTTTTTGAATGCAATTTCTGCTATAGAATTTGGAAGTTTTGTATGTCCAGATGGAGAGTGGCTAATTCTCCAATTATATGGGAGGATATTCTTCAGTTGGATGTGGTTCTTGGGGTTGTAAAACTCTTAAAGGCTTGATTTGTCGTCTAGTCTTGTGTTCTGCAGTGTATAATATATGGTGCACTCGAAATGAAATTAAGCATGCAGGTCATCCAAGCACAGAGGAGCAGATTTTGAAGAAAATTCTGTGAGAAGTTCGTGCTAAAGTAGCTGGGACAAGAAGGTTCCCAAAAACTAGGGAGAATCTCATGCTTTGTTCCTTATGGAACTTGCCTGCAGCTCTGCTATGTTGATGCAAGTTGGTGCAGGTTTTTCTGGTTTTTGTGTTCTGCTTCTGCTTTTGTGGCCTGTGTAAAGTCCTCTGTAATGGCTTGGTTTGCTTGTTCTGTTTGCTGTATGATGGTGTCTGCAGGTTGTGATTTCCTTTAGTGTGTTTGGGTTTTGGCCTCTGTGAGGCTGTGTCTTATCCTGTTTGTAATTGGTGTTACTGTGTTTTTGGTTTGTTTGATTTCAATGAAGTTGCTTATTCATCCAAAAAAAAACAATAATCATAACTCTAGTTTGTTGCTATTTTGTTAGGAAATACGATTATGGCCTTTAATTCCAAGTAATTATTAATTGCCATGAAGAAAGTGTATTGAAAAATATGATCTTGGCACATCATTTATCTACCAAGATAGCTTGATAGATAAATGATATGTCAGGAAGATAGACTTTCTCGCACATGTGCTCAAACTTTTCTGGCATATTTGATTACACGCCACGAAAGTTTAACTCTGTCTTGGTGTGTACTCAAATATGTCAAGAACGATTTATTGTCTGCGGTTTGAGTGTTTTTCTTATTTATGTAGTCAATTGAGCTAATTTATGAACATGTGAGGAAGTTAATTACTACTCCCATACTGTATATATAAATAAATTGGCCAATTAAATTCTATTATTATTGTGCGTTCAATTAGGATAGAAAGTAGTAGACTCATCCACACCCAAAACACAATGTTTTCCCTCTACAACCATCGATATAGAGATATATATTTTTGTGGTACTAGCATGCAATCTTTGTGGGACAAAGTTTCTTAGAGAAATTTTTTGTAACTCAATTTATATATATTAAAGTGTGTGATTTTAATATATACTTTAAAAAAGAGTAATGCTACCTATTTAATCTCACTTTTATTTTATTGGGTTAATATGACAGTACCCCATGAACCCTTAGATCAGCTGATCTTGTAGGCAAATTGCCGAACCGCGTTAAATCTGTATTTCGACTCTCTTTCTTAATCTTTCTCTTTTCGATTCTATATTGTTCATCTATTATTGTGTACGGTAACAACAATTGGTATCAGAGCCTAATCCTATGATGGCTGGGGTTGGTACATCTTCTGCAAAGTTCGACATGATGAAGTTCGATGGATCAGTTAATTTCGAGTTATGGCAGAGACGTATCAAGGATTTGTTGGTGCAAAAAGGGATGGTGAAGGAGTTATATGGGACGAACCAGAAGGGATGGCGGACATAGATTGGAAGGAATTTGAGGCTAAAGCGGTGGCTACTATTCGGCTTTGTCTGGAGATGACATAATGTATCATGTCATGGACGAAGAATCTCTTGCAGTAGTTTTGGGAAAACTGGAAAGCCGGTATATGTCAAAGTTGTTGTCGAACAAGCTCTATCTAAAGCAACGGCTGTATGGCTTGAAGATGGCAGAGGGCTCGAATCTAAGCTAACACATCAATGTGTTCAATCAGATAATCGGAAATCTGAAGAGGGTTGATGTGAAGTTCAAAGATGAAGACAAGGCGTTGATGCTATTGAATTCACTCCAACTGCTCCTATGTATGAGAATCTGATTACAACTCTAACATGGGGGAAAGAGTCCTTGGAGTTAAAAGACGTTACAGGAGCCTTGTTTGCTTTTCATCAAAGAAAGAAAAAAATTGATGATAACTCTCAAGGAAAAGGGCTAATTGTAAATGGTAACTATGAGTGTGGAAGAAGTAGTAACAAGGGTGATTCAAAAGGCAAGAATTCTCGGTCAAAGTCCAAGAGAAGGAAGGACATCAACTGTTATAAGTGCGGAAAGAAAGGGCACATTGAGCGGGACTGTCCGAACTGGAAGAAGAATAAGGACAACGAGAAATAAGGCTCCTCAAAATTTGCGAACGTAGTGGATGACAATTCAGATGATGCTGATGGTGATATGCTTTCTATTGCATTTAATTCAGAGCATCATGTGGATTCTGGGATTCTGGACTCGGCATGTTCGTTTCACGTGACGTCCAACAGAGATTGGTTGGACACCTATAGCTCAGTTAATTCTGATATAGTTACTATGGGTAACGGTGTACATTGCAAAATTACTGACATAGGTAATATTAGAATTAAAATGTTTGATGGTATGGTTAGAATATTATGTGATGTTAGACCTGTATCGGATGTGGAAAAGAATCTGATTTCATTGGACACCTTAGACTCAAACGGTTATGGTTATAAATCTGAAGGTGATTAATGGTGCGATGGTAGTGATGAAGGAGCAGAAAAATTCAAAGAATATCTATAAACTGTTGGGAAGTATAGTTGTAGGTGGAATCGCCTCTGTAGAGTCTGAGTCTGATTGTACTGTTTTGTGGCATATGCGGTTGGGTCATATAGGTGAGCGGGGCATGTTGGAGCTTCATAAGAGAAATCTGTTGAAGGGAGTCAAAACGTGCAAACTTGATTTCTATAAGTTCTGTGTTCTAGGGAAATAGAATCGGGTACAATTCAAGACAGCCACACACAAGACATACGGAATTTTGGACTATGTTTATTCTAATGTTTGGAGACCTATGAGGACAGCGTCACAAGGAGGACATATGTACCTCATGATCTTTATTGATGATCTCTGCAGAAAGGTTTGGGTGTACTTTATGCGGTACAAATCAGAAACGCTCGCCAAGTTCAAGTTGTGGAAAGCTGAAGTGAAGAACCAGACTGGAAAGAAGGTTAAGTGCCTCAGGACATATAATGACACTGAGTACACAAACGACATGTTCAGAGATTTCTATGAGCTGCATTGTATAAAGAGACATTTCACAATACGTAAGACAACACAGCAAAATGGTGTGGCGGAAAGGATGAATAGGTCTATTGCAGAGAGAGCACAATGTCTCAGGCTGAATACTGGACTTACAAAGATTTTCTGGGCAGATGCTGTGAGTATGACATGCTACTTGATCAACAGGTCACCGAGGGCAACACTAGATGGGAAAGTTGCAGAGGAGGTGTGGACAGGTAATGAGGTAGATTACTTTGGATTGAGAGTATTTGGTTGTCCAACCTATGTTCATATACCTAGTAAAGAGCGATTGAAGGTTGATCCAAAGTCTAGACAATGTGTCTTTCTCGGATACGGGGAAAGGGGTCAAGGGTTATAAGTTTTGAGATCCCAAGGCAAACAAAGCGGTGATCAGTAGAGACATAGTATTTGATAAAAATTTCATGTTAAAGAGTACTCAGGATGAAAAGCAGCAGGGGCCAGAAAGCAGTAGCAGTGATAAGCAAGTGGTGCAGGTAGAGTTAGAGACTCCTGTGCAGGAGAACACTTCTCAGGGTATAGAGACCTCTACTTCAGGAGTTGAGCAACATCACATTATAGCCACAAACACACCTAAATGCACTATCAGGCCACCAGTCAAGTACGGTTATAAAGATATGGTTTCCTATGCTCTTATCATCAACAGCGAAGATCCTACTACTTTTCAAGAGGCTGTCAATAGCCAAGAGAAGAGTAGATGGGTGGGTGCTATGGCGGAGGAAATGGAGTCGCTGCGTAAAAACCAGACATGGGATTGGTGGAGCTTCTAGAGAGGAAAATGGCGATAGGGTGTAAATGGGTGTTCAAGAAAAAGGAAGCAGTATCAGAAAAAGAGAAGAAAAGTTCAAGGCTCGCCTAGTAGCAAAGGGTTATGCACAACAGAAAGGGGTTGATTACGAGGAAATATTTTCCCTAGTGGTCATACTTTCATCAGAGCGGTATTGGCGTTGGTAGCTCATTATGACATGGCATTGGAGCAGATGGATGTGAAGACAGCTTTTCTCCATGGTGATTTGGAGGAGCAGATTTACATGGAACAGCTAGAGGGGTTCAGTCAACCTGACTAGGAGCACTTGGTCTGTAAATTGAAGAAGTCACTTTATGAGCTGAAGCAGTCTCCAAGGCAGTGGTATAAGCGGTTTGACTCATACATGATTAGAATTGGTTACAGGAGATGTGAGTATGACTGTTGTGTTTATGTGAGGAGCCTTGACGATGGCTCATTTATTTTTCTATTACTGTACGTGGATGATATGCATATTGCAGCTAAGAGTACAGTGGAGGTCAACAAACTAAAGGTTTTGTTGAGTAGAGAATTTGATATGAAGGATTTGGGTACAGCCAAGAAGATTCTTGGGATGGAGATTCGCAAAGATAGGGATGCCAAGAAATGGTGGTTATCTAAAGCTGGCTATGTGAAGAAGGTGTTGGATAGGTTTAGCATGGAGAATGTGAAACCGGTTAGTACACCTTTGACGAATCACTTCCGTTTGTCTACCTCACTGTGTCCAAAGACAGTTAAAGAAACTGAAGATATGTCTAAGGTCCCATATGCCAGTGCAGTGGGGTGTCTGATGTATGCTATGGTATGTACCAGGCCAGATTTGGCTCATGTAGTGAGTGTGGTGAGCAAGTACATGGCAAAATCCAAGGAGACAGCATTGGGATGCAGTTAAATGAATTTTAAGATACTTGAAATGTGCTACAGACTACGACATCACTTTTGTCAGATAGAAGAGTGATTTGCCAGTTGTGGGATATGTGGATGCAGATTATGCTGGAGACTTGGATGCTAGGAGATCGACCACGGGCTATGTGTTCACTCTTGTAGGAGGACCCATATGTTGGAAGTCTATGATCCAATCCACGGCTGCGATGTCCACAACTGAGGCAGAGTACATGGCGGCAGCTGAAGCTGCAAAGTAAGCTTTGTGGCTCACAGGGTTAGTCAAAGAGCTAGGTATTCAGCAAGGTGGAGTTTCATTGCATTGTGACAGCCAGAGTGCCATTTATTTGGCAAAGAACCAGGTGTATCATGCAAGAACTAAGCACATTTATGTGAGGTTTCACAAGATCAGGGAATTGGTTGCTATAGGTGAATTGTTACTTGAGAAGATCCACATTTCTGAGAATGCAGCGGACATGTTGACAAAGCCTTTTACTGCAGATAAGTTCAAGCACTGCTTGGACTTGACAAATGTTTCCAGGTGCTAGAGAGGAGAAAGATAGAGGTGGCGGCATCCCCAAACCTATCAGTTCCAGGTGAATCCAAATGATTATCTTCGAAGAGGTGAATACTCGCCAAGGTAGAGATTGTTGGAACTGGTGGCTCATATTAATACCAGTGGAATGCCAAGTAGATGAGAGCGGAGTGAACGTCACGATAACGACGTTCACATCCGTACAAGTAGGGTTTAGGGTTTTTCCTATATATATGTATGATGTAACCCTGAATCATTAAGAGTAAAAATACAGCCGCTTCTTAGTGGACGTAAGCAAATTGCCGAACTACGTTAAATCTGTGTTTCAACTCTCTCTTAATCTCTCTCTTTTCGATTCTATATTGTTCATCAATTATTGTGCACGATAACAACAGACTCTAACATATATTTTAGAATGAGAAATGATTGGTGTCAATATTTTTTTTTTTCATATTTTTGTCTATCTTGTCTAATAAATCAACCATTAGATTTGTAGACTTATGTGGATTTCACCTAAGTCAATGGTAGATCTCACAAATCTAATGGTTGATCTATTAAATTTGTAGGAGAATATTGACAAAATATGGACAAATTATTGACACTAGTCAAGTCTCATTTTAAAAAGAATAATGCTACCTATTTATTTCATCACACTTTTATCTTATTGGGTTAATGTGGCAATGCTCATTAGTCCTTAGATCAGTTGTTGATGGACATTGTTACATTAATCGTGTGGAATGTGGATATAGTATGTAGCATTACTATTTAAAAAATGAAAAATGATATTTTGCATTCTTCCGATATTCTCTGAACATAACATGCTCAATCCAGCGTTGAATTTTTTGTTTCCCTTTCTAATTAAGATTGATTTAATGGTAGACTCAAGATGTCGTGCCGGAAGAATGTTGAGAAAATACAAAGTAGCATTTCTCTTTAGAAAATACAAAGTAGCATTTCTCTTTAAAAATTTACATTAAAATCACACACACACACACACACACACACATAAGAAAACTCTATACATTGTGAACAAAGAACTGAATTTCCTCCCCTCCAAACTGGTCTGAAGAAAATTTTTCTTCTACCTAGTCGAATAAGTGTCAAGTGTCATTTCTCACATATTTTCTTTAAAAATACACACACACACACTAAAGAAAACTCTATACATTGTGAACAAAGAACTGAATTTCCTCCCCTCGAAACTGGTTTGAAGAAAATTTCCCTCAACCTAGTCGAATAAGTGAAAGTGTCATTTCTCACATGTTTTCTTTAATATTTTAAGAGTCATTTATTGTCATTTTACTAATTTAGGAAACCCAAACATTAATTTTTTAGAAACCCAAAAATGTTGAATAACACTTATCACTTCTTAGAGTAGGTTGAAAGAAACTTCTTACAAACTAATTTGGATGAAATTTATCTCCGTCAACAAATTAAAAAACATACATATATCACGGGGCTGCGATCAACCTATAAATGAGACAAATAAAAAATAGAAATAGCTATGGCTGTTCGTAAAATTTTATTTGAAAAAGATTGAAAAGCATATTACTCATCCAAATTAAAATTATATTTTAACTATCACCCTTTCCTCAATTCATTTTTTTTAAAAGCATATATTCTTAAAAAAAAATTCTATTCAGACATGCGTATTTTGATGATCAGATCGTACCAATTAAAAAGTCCGATTTAAGAAATTCATTGTACATCACACAATCCATTTAAATACACTAAAATGTCACACACACACATATATATATACACTACATATATTTCCTCATTATCAAATGACACCATACGTATTTCATCCTTTTACAATTGTTGTTATAGATTAAAGGGAAATTATATCAAAATACCTTGAGTAAGCACGCCAAAATTTTTTTGTCCTTAAGTTTTTTTTTCGACAATTTACTCACTAGGTCAATTGAAATGCCAAGAAAATTCATACCGTCAAATTTATTTAACTGTCGTTAGATTGATTGAAACGCATTATTTTGCTACATCAGCATAATAATTTAATTTAAAAATTAATACAATTTTTTTTTTTTTTAAAAAAAGAAGGGGTGGCCGAAAACCACCCCTGGCCACCCCCAGGTGCTGAGGATGGCCAGCGGGCCACCCCCAGGTGTTGGGGATGGCCAACGGGCCACCCCTAACCACCAAAGGGGTGGCCCTCAAGGGCTGATAGGGGTAGCCCGCAGTCCACCCCTAAACCTTAGGGGCCACCGCTAAACCCAAGGGGTGGCTGCGAGCCACCCCAAATCACCCAAGGGGTGGCCGCTAGCCACCCCTAAGGTTTAGGGGTGGCCTGTGGGCCACCCTAACAGCCCTTGGGTGGCTGCAGGTTTGGGGTGGCCTGTAACCACCCCAAGGGTCGTTTTGGGTGGCCCACCTAACCACCCAAGGGGTGGCCGCGAGCCACCCCTGGGGTTTAGGGGTGGCTTGCAGGCCACCCCTACCAGCCCTTGGGGTGGTTCGCGCCTTGGGTTTAGGGGTGGCTTGGGGTGTCTTCCGGCCACCCCTTCTATTTTTAATTTTTAAATTAAATTAATAAAAAAAATTATTATGCTGACGTGGCAAAACGGTGCGTTTCAACCAATCTAACGGTAGTTAAAAAATTTTACGGTAGAGATTTTCTTGACATTTCAATTGACTCAGAGAGTAAATTGTCGAAAAAGAAAACTTAGGGACAAAAAATATTTGGCGTGTTTACCCAAGGTATTTTGATATAATTTCCCTACATTAAATATGTAAATCCGCTTCACACCTCACATATATAAAATCAGCCAATAGCATGCATGCATCATATATTTCCTCATTATTTGTTAGAAAAACAATATGTTACAGTTTATAAGAAATTTGACCTAATCTAAATGAGAACGATCTTGACGCTCTTGTGACTTCAACCACTATAGGCCGCCTTTTTATTTCTACCTATGGAACCTTCGCTTATAGGTGATCTTTTGTACTTAAAAGCTTTCAATAATATCGAAGAAGACTCACCAGCATAGTTTCTCTTTTCCATGATCTTTTTTAAATAGAAGCCACATATTGCCAAATCAAATTGCACAAAAACGAATATAGGAACTGTCATCCTGCTAAACAAACATTTTCATTGGAATATATAATATATTTCATAATCTACTTGTAAAGCCATGGGGTGCCTTTCTACTTCTATCTTTAGCATGAAAAATTAATAGGGGTGAAAAGTGGGTTACGGTTAATGGTTATTGGCTAAAACCGATAACCGCAACCTCCTAGGCAGTTAATAAAATCGGCTAACTGCTATTAGTAAAATCGATTAGCAGCTAGCAATTAGGGCTGTTAAAACCACTTGCTATTTCAGTCCTAAAAATTAATATTACAACATAAGACTAGAGTAAATCTAGCACATGGTTGAGTGTGGGTGATGATTGATGGAAGAAGTGTAAATGTGAGATGGAATTGTATTGGATAATTCTCCACTTAGGGTAGGAGTCACAAGCATACAAGGTACTTGATAATATTTCTCAATGCCTTTCTCCTTGTTCCACACTTCTATTTATAGCTAATAACTTAAGTAGAGCTCCTTTCTACTTTTTTTGATGATGGGGAACCTTGATAAGGCAGAGCCCTTCGGACCCGTACACCTCACCCTTGGAAGTTTCCCTACACGGATCCTGGCTTTTTACACAAAGGGGTGTGGCCCCAAGGGAAAGTTTGCACCTAGCAAGTCTCGAACTTTGGATCTATGGAGTGATACTCCCTAAGACCACAAGCCTCAATCACTAGGCCAACCCCTTGGGGTTGTCGAGTTCCTTTCTACTACGACTACTTGCCTAGTGATCCCAATCCCTTCTACAAGTTAAGAACCGACTGATAAATGATAAACTTGCTAGATAAAGATAATCGATATAAAGATATAGTAAAGATAGTTACTGCCCAACACTCCTCTGCCACTTTCCACGGTAACACTAATCCAAGCATTTGGGATTAGGTTTCCTGCTTCTAAGACTCCTATCGAAACCCCAAAACCTAACTGAAGCTAGATGTGGCAAATCCTGCACCCTGATTTTGACCATATATAAAGCCAATCCCATTATTCATGAGTAAAAGTGGGATATAACAAAAATTGATATCTTAAATCAATGATCAGCATATATTAGATCACCGGACAAAACTTTTGGTTTGGTTATTATAAAAGTACCCAAAATCAAAAACCACAACTCCAGACATTTAAAAGCCTTGGGGGAAAAGAAAAAAAGACCGACAAGTACATGAAGATGAAATATCATTGTTTATGTGTTTCACAAAGAGCAGGCACTAGAATATGAATATCAGAATTAATGTGTACTAGAATGTTAGGGTTTGGTAAGGAGAGAAAGAAAGAAACTTACATTAAAAGTCCATTAGCGAGGACAGTGGGGCCCGGCGTCTCATACTTGAAGTTGGAAACAACGAAAATACATAAATTATTCTTCTCGGGCACAGGAGAAACATCAAGTAGGATGCAGTGAAGAAGACGACGAGGTGGATCACGAACAGTTGTAAATTTTATTATGCAGAATCTTTCCTTCTCCAAATGGATTAAACGAGGAATAGGGGGTGGATCATATCAAGAACAGGAAGATCCAGACCTTTAATCCTCCCTGTTAGCCACAAATCCAACTCGAAATCGTACGCCAGCAATTGAAAGTCTGTTGTAATCCAATATAAATAATTTCCTACTGCCACAGACCTCCCCATAAAGGGTCCGATAGGATATTTACGAAGCTTGCGACGGGCAGGGTCAAGCATTTTCCAAGAACAACTCTGCACTTCGTAGATAAAGAAATTTGCAAAAGAACGAAAATGAGGGTCACGTATTCTACCTTGTAGGAATTCTGGAAGTGAAGCAACGAGAATCCTGTTTGGATTCTCAAGAGTTGCAGAGAGAATTTGAATTCCCATGTGACATGGAGGATCCGGCAAGGCCTCCCATAAATCGGTGATGGGGTCATAAACCTCACCGCCCGGGGCGAAGGGAGAAACGCCGGAAGGAGAATAATGGTATCCAGATAAGACGTATAATTTACCGCCCAGGACTAAGATGTGAGGGAACATTCTTGGAGAAATCATGGATTTAACAGGGATCCAGCTACCGGCGGGATGCCTAATGTTTACCTTATACACATCGTCAATTAAAGATGGAGGCCGATCAGAATCGAAGCTTCGGCCACCAACAGAGTATAGATTGGAGCCTAGCAATACAAAGGTAGAATTAGCCTGTGGAATACGATGTCTCCAAACTTCAGAGATGGACCCCTCAGCGCCGTCAACCGCGTCCGCATGAATCTTCATGATATACCACCTTTCGACGTCATCCTGCTCCCCCTCCTCAGAGAGAGGCATAGAGATGAGGACTTCGTAAGGAGGAGATGATGATGATGATGAAGAACCATCAGTTTTCCTTTTTTTTTTTTTTTCTAGGCGAGATGAAACATCAGTTGATTGAACGACCATGCCCCCCTTCAATTCCATCGAGTATTTGTTATAAGAGCATTCCCAGCAGACTCCCTATAAGGGAGTCTGTTCCCTATATGTAGAGAATATGTCCAAAAAATCACAAAAAATGTCCCACAGCAGATTCCCTAAATGGTTCCTTAAACCATCAGATGCTACAGTAGAACCCAATGTATTGGGTTCTACTGTAGCGATCCATATGTTTATTATATTGAAAAAAGAAAAATTCGCTCTCCTCTCTCCTCTCACGTCTCTCTCTCCCACCTCACCAAACGGCCAGACGACACCGAGGTCCTCCACCAGTCAAACGCCATGTTCTCTCTCACCCAGGTCCTTGCTCTTCCATAAAAGACTTGGTGTTTTTCATCAGGGACCTCTTTACCAGGTTGCAAATCGGGGGGATCGAGCTCAAGAACAAATTTCTGGAGTCCTTGCTTCACCTCCTTGACAGGGATGAAAAATCCGCAAGCTTGGTTGCCAAAGAAGGATTCACTTGCTGGATTTTAACCACAACTGGGGCCTCTACTTCGTGTTTGAAGAAGGGGGTCTGGGGCCTCTGCTTCGAATTCTAGAACACCGCCGATCCCATCGGAGAGAACGAAACTAAGGGAGAGAGAGAAAAACGAAATGGAACGGAAAATCATCAGAGCGAAGAAAATCAAATCCAAAAAATTAAAAGAATCCAAAAAAATCAAATCTACCTCTTTTGGATTCTGAAAATCTCTACCTCTTTTGGATTCTGAAAATCAAATCCAAAAAAATGAAACAGAACCTTCGGAGGAAGAAAATATGATGGAGAGAGAGAAAGTTTGTTTAATAAATTAAAAGAATAAAATAAAATAAAAAGTAAAATAAAAATAATAATATTTTAATGCTATAGGGGATGATTAAGGGAAGCTATTGTGGTGTATTTTGACATAAGGAAGCAAAAAATAGTTTGGATCCTTAAATTTAGGGAAAATGATGAGGAAGTTACTGGGAATGCTCTAAGGGCGGTTGGTTGGAACTTGGAAGGTGTAGACTGTATAGAGAAGAATTTTACGTCTGGCGTGTGAGGCGATCTGGGATTCTAGTGGTGGAGAATTTAGGGTTTGGAGGCGATCTCGGATTTTAGGGTTTGATATGGAGAATTGGGGAATTTGCCAAACTCGTTGGAGTGAGGTGTTGAAATTTAAATTTATGATATTTAGGTTTCATTTGCTTTGCGGAATGTCTAGTCCATTGGAAAAGCATTAGCTACTACTAGGAATAAAAGAGTGTGAAATAGATTAGCTATTCATATTCTTTTGTTTGGTTGTAACGATAGAATAGACTAGTTAATCCTATTCTTTCATTTGGTACAATGCAATATGTTGGTGAATGGAACCATATTGTGATCAAATTTCCTAAAATACCCTTATAATATAAATACAATTTATATTATTAAGGACTTTCATTCTTTTTTTTTTTTTAAAAAAAAAAAAAGACATAAACAACTTTACTATAATTTATTTTTCTTATTTGTTTTTAATTATGTCAGGTATGTGGCTTTTTTTTTTTTTGCTATTATGCTACAAAATTATTTATATAAAAAAAAAAAAAATAGTTGGAGAATGTACAGAGAATCAAAAGAAATCAAAAAACAAATTATATATTTGTATTTTATGAAAACCTTGTAGATTCTGTTTCTCCGTCAAAGAAAAATAAATAAATAAAATAAAAATTGAGAAAAAAGAGATATGGAGAAACAAAATTAAAAAAAAAAA
>NC_081544.1:2860386-2890374 GCF_901000735.1 Corylus avellana | reverse complement strand
AAAAAAAAAAAAAAAAAAAAAAAAAAAAAAAGAGAAACGGAGAAAAGAAAATCAGAGAGAAACGGTAAAGAGAATCAAAATAAATTTTTTTTTTAAAAAAAATGAGAAATAGTACAGGGAAGAGAGATGTCATAGAGAAAAAAAAAAATTTGTTTGCACTTGCAGAAAAACTGTATCAAAAGAATTAGAGAGAAAATAGAAAGATAGATAGAAAAAGAGAGAGAATAAAATATAGAGACGGAGAAAAGATATATATATATATATAGAGCGAGAGAGAGAGAGAGAGAGAGAAATATAGAAGAATCAGAGAAAGAGAACGAAATTTAATCCCACAAGTGGGGTTTTTTGTGGCAATTTACACAATTAATTTAATCTCACAGGAAATGATTAGCTAAGTCACTCATTTTTGAGTGGTTTAACTAACTCTGTGTGTATGAGATTAGTAGTCCCATGTGAATAGACTATTCCCAAGAATAGAGTGTTACCAAACAAAGGATTAACAATACCTAGTGTTAGCTAGTCCAATCCAAAGGACTATTCCGCAAACCAAATGGGGCTTTAGGCTCTTCCTTCATATGCATTGCCATGTGTAGGATTGCTTTTTGTTTCTATTGGTTTATCGGAAAAGAATAATCCAGGTGTAATGATTATTAATTGAATCTGGATGACACGAAGCGAAGCATAGAAGGCCTATATGTAATAGTTATGCTTGCGAATCTATGAACTGGACCAGTGAGAGTTGTAGCACAAGTTCGTTTACAAAACAAGCCATATTAGTCTCGACTTTCAGCTTGATAACTACACAACCAAGGCAAACCAAATTTTGACAGGTTCACAATCTAACTCATTAATACATTTGACTTGTTGAATTTGTTGATAACGATATTGGAAGCCTGACTAAATTAGAGATGGGTGCCTACACTTAAACTACCCTGGGAAGGGACTTCCCACATAAGATTCTTTTACCGAGATCTTGAAAGCAATTACAAGTTTGTCATTGCTCTTACAAGTGAGTATTTAAGTAAAGACATGTTCTGCATCACCGGAAATTCTGGATCATCTCCTTCATAAAGTGCATTAATTGAGAAACATCTTGGTTTGCCCGAGGCTTGCAGTTCTATTGGTGTTGAAATGCATGGCAGTGGAAGTCTTTGAAACTCAATTCCGGTAACCACCGCCTCTCCCACTCCAAGTCTACAACCTGTATTGAAGTTTGAATATTCGTGGGTTTGATATATGATTGTCATGGCTGACAATTCAAGCTTGGTTTGGGTGGGCTGAATTTTTGTAGAGTGGTGTGCAGGTACTAAATGAATTTCAACGTTAGAGGTGGAATTGGGTACTCGATAGTTTCCTCACCTCCACTTATTCTCATTAACTCATTTGAAACAAACCATAGTCTTCCTCATAAGTGGAAAAGGAGAGAAACTTCATTTTATTTGGCCATAAAAAGTAGGCAGTCGACTATTTGTTTGACACAAGCAGAGAGGGATAGAGAGCTAAACAAAGGTGAATATCAAATATTAGACATTAAAGAAAAAGGATTTCTGTAGCCTAACAAAACCCCACCAACTCACCTTTTCACGATCAATTGACTTAAAATATTCCAATATTTTATCACATACATATAGCTACCCAAGCATTTCAATGGTCAGACCCTTGTGCTTTACGTTTTCAAACACCAAACTAAAAATCTCCGAGTAAACACCGTAGCTCCCCCTCCAACTACCCCACTATAATCCAAAGTCAAAAGAACAAAACACATACCATTCCCCAGCACCCTTATATATATATATATATATATAGATATTCGATTCCCCTTTCACTTCCTCCCTACCATTTTCAAAAGCCTAAAGACTCCGAGAGATTATGATGAAGAAGGCAATGAAGGGACATTCTCTTGCATTCGCTTTCAACATCATTTTCTTCTTCATCATCATCCTCTTGCTCTCTCATTCCACCCATGTCGACGGCTTGAGACTTCTCAAAGATCAATCTTATTCTTCAACGATGGATGGTTTGATGATAAGCAAAGATTATTCTGGACCCAGCCATGGGGGAAGCGGCCACTAAGCAAAGGTACATCAGTTTTGCAGGAAACAAAGAGGCTTTATTCAACATAGTCATGATGAATATTATTGCTTCAGCTTTGGTCTCAGTCAATCTCTCTCTCTCTCTCTCTCTCTCTCTCTCTCTGTGTATATATATATATATAGTTATATACTGCAGCCTTTTTTGTTTTTTGTTCTTTTTTGTCAAAAAAAATTTTTTTTCTTCAGTGGATTGTGTTCATCAGTGCAACAATGTAGCCCATATTTTTCTTTTGTTATCATAATAAGTGCATGCATGTCATGATGTCAACCAAGAACAAAAAGGGATTGCATCCTCAACATTGTAAGGATTTGAAGTTAAATGCAAATGGGCAAGTCTCCTTTCTGGAATAGGATGGCAAGAATTTCTATCAACCAAATTTCATACGCCCGAGTTTACACATAGGGTAACATTGAGTCCATAGGATATATATGGACCTAATAACAATAAGCATGGATGATGGATGATGGATGTAGTGCGGCAAAGAGATGGAGAAAATTATTACGCGTAACAATTATTTACGAGAAATGATAAAATTCATTCTTTCAACCGTCTTTGTACTGTACGTGAATAGATGAATCTACGTCCCCAAGAGGTAGTTCAATCGGCTGGGACCATACTTAATGAAGTGGAGGTTACTAGTTCGAATTCCTATCCCCCCTCTTGTGCGGACATATCACAAAAAAAAAAAAAAAAAAAAAAAGAATAGATGAATCTACCATTGAATTTGTGTGAGACCTATATGAGTCCACAACATTATTTATCTATGCTATTCCCTCGAAGGCCAATAAGAAAAGAATTCATTCAATCAATTAATTACTTTGTTAATGAAATTTATGATGGTGTTGTAATCAAGAGATGTGGGATAAAATCTCATCTATATTAAGAACAACGATGGTTTACGGAATGAGAGGTTCTATGGGTACCAATATTTCTTTTACAAAGAGACAAGAATCAAAGTGATATAAAGCTCATTCATTGGTACTCGTATACTATTTTTCTTAATTAATTGTTTCTATCATCTCCAATATATGAACTCGATCCACGTCAGTTTGGTATCTATATTTTGGTAATTAAAAAATTATAGAATTATCTTCTATTTTTCAGGAGAGAGAGTGAGACGGGAGATGGCTCCTGTGCTTGCATTTAGGACGCAAAACTAAAGAATGTGGCAAAGGTCAATTTATTATATATATATATATATAAAGCCCTTGGCGTATAGGGAATATATATTGAAGAGACTTTAAGCGTCAAGAAAGCAACTTGAGCATACATGCCTAAAAAACTCCCAAACAAATTGACTTGGCTCCCAACAATATTGTTTCAATTGTCCAAAGGCCAGGGGTGGGTTTACGTTTTTCCAAGTTCGAATTCGAAGCTATGGATAAACAACCTTCTAGCACTAGCCAACAAGTAATGCCCAAAGTCAAAGGAAATTAAGCTATTTATTTTATTATAATTGCCTCCCATTGCATTGGATTCTCTCTAATTAATTTGCTCCAAGCCATCCCAACACCTTGAAGCCCCACAGCTAACAACAAAATAGAGAAATAGAATAGAAATGAAGTATCAATATTCATTCTCTTATATTTGCCTTCAATTAATGTCATTTTTCATATATTATAAGTAATGTTATTTAGTAGATTTTTGT
Source organism: Corylus avellana (assembly GCF_901000735.1). Classification (NCBI taxonomy): domain Eukaryota; kingdom Viridiplantae; phylum Streptophyta; class Magnoliopsida; order Fagales; family Betulaceae; genus Corylus; species Corylus avellana. Next base: position 2,886,632 of record NC_081544.1, on the reverse strand, counting down.
ACGATATGATTGTCATACAATTGAAAAAACGTAGCAGTGAAATCAGCTTTTGGCCATGGATTACCATTTAGGCTTCTCTTTTTTTTTTTAATGCTGATCTAGAAATTGATTTTTAGTGCAACATCATCGAGTTGTATAACAATTATAGAGCTTGTTCATCATTTCTTTCTTTTTCTTGCTCTTCTACAGCATGCATGTGGAGGGCTTCCTTGGAATATGGATGAAACTATAACGTTTACATAAGGGGGCCCATGAATAATTCTAAAAAAAATATATACTTTTTAACAATTGATTTATAACTAAACATTCAAATACTTATATAAAAACATGCTTTATATAAACTATAAAATATTTCGTACATGAGATAATTAAAGAGACAGATTATAAAAAAATTATTATTATTGGCACAATTTGTTTCTACAAAGTGCATATAATGAGCTAGTAGAAAGGATAATTCCAACTTTAAATATATATATAATTGTCTGAAAATTTTTTAAAAAATTGAATGGTATCTAAACTAAGAAATATATTGCATCATAAAATTATTTTTAATGAAAAGAGTTATAAAATATATGCCTTTGAGAAGAAACCTAAAGATCAAAGCTCACACATTTGTTTCAATTTTTTTTTTTTTTTGCGGTTTTAATTTTCAGAGACGTTGGGGGACGTGGCTTTTCTGTAAAAAAAATTGTGGTAACTTCTACAAATTTTGTTTTTTCAAAATTTTTAGGGATTTTTCTTCCGAAAAATCTTTAGGACAAGAGGACCAGTACTTGCAAAAAAAAAAAAAAGAAAAAAACTGGGAAGAGGGCCATGGCCCACCGGGGTCCCAAGCCCCTACTTGGGTCCGTCAGCCTTGATCCCTCTTAAATATCAATTTCCTCCTTTGTTAATAAAGACCTCATCATTAGCCAAGCTTTTATTTTGGGCCAAGTAAGGATGAATTGGGCCGAGGACATGCCAGCCTCCTCTCTCTCCCCCCCCCATTTTATTTATTTTATTCAAAAGGACAGACTAGGGAGATCAATTGTGGTTATTCTACTTGGGCATGACCATAGTAGCACCTACCCATTAGAAGCCGCACAGAAGGGGCCTTCAGCCCCACCAAGGCATCAATGGGAATGAAAGGCTGCTAATACTAATCAGACATATGTGAAAATTCTCTATTGCGGAGATTCGAACTCACACCCTAATACATGTCTTAATCACTTAAAAATTTTCTTGAGCCATTGAACCACCACTCTTGATGGTATGTGTGCATGGTTTGATAATGAAGCAAAAGGTCCTTGCACCCATGGCCAACTTGGACAAATGCTAGAATTAGAAAGATGATAAAAGTAAGAATTTAGTCAGGTTTTTTTTTTTTTTTTTAATTAAATTTTCTGTCAAATTGTCATCCTCTTTAGGAAGAGACATGGGATTATAATTTATAAGTTCTTTGGGCTTCACATACATTAACATGCGTATTTGTGACACTTTTAACATTAGACTTGGGTTGAAATGTAGCACTATTTATAAATTAATCATAACTCTAGTTTGTTGCTATTTTGTTAGAAAATACGATTATGGCCTTTAATTCCAAGTAATTATTAGAGCCATGAAAGTGTAACTTTTTCTTGGTGTATACTCAAATATGTCAAGAACAATTTATTGTCTGGGGTTTGAGTGTTTTTCTTTTTTTGTAGTCAATTGAGCTAATTTAGTAATTTATGAACATGTGAGGAAGTTAATTACTACTCTCATATGTATATATAAATAAATTGGCCAATTAAATTTTAGAGTTAAATACTATTTAAGTATTTGTGGTTTGCATCAAAATCAATAGCCACCTGTGTTTTCAAAAATATTGCAAATGGTACATGTGGTAAGCCAATAAACCCACTTGGTACCTCTGTCAAGATTCCGTTAAGTGTTTTAACAGAATGCCACATCACCCTTACACGTGGGCGCCACGTGGTATGGCATCTGGGTTTTGGGTACAACGACATATTTATTTAATTTTTTTTTAACAAAAAAAAAAACAAAACAAAAAACAAAAAAAAAAACGCTGGGGTGGCCGGCCATCCCGTTTGGCCTAGGGGTGGTTCGGCCACCCCCAGACGACGCCAAACAGGGTGGCTGGCCACCCCAGTGTATTTTTTTTTTGGATTTTTTTTAAAAATAAAATATGTTTTTTTGGTTTTTCTTTTTTTTTTGGATTTTTTTAAAAATAAAATATGACGTGGCACCTAAAGACTCAGGTACCACGCCACGTGGCACCCACGTGTAAGAGTGACATGGCATTTCGTTAAAAAACTTAACAGAATCTTGACAGAAGTACCAAATGTGTTTATTGGTTTACCACAGGTATCAGTTGCGATATTTTTGAAAACTCAGGTGGCTATTTGATTTTGGTTCAAACTACATGTACTGGAATAGTATTTTATTATTGTGCGTTCAACTAAGACAGAAAGTAGTAGACTCCTCCACACCCAAAACACAATGTTTTCCCTCTACAACCAGCGATATAGAGATGCATGAAGCAAGAAATATATTTCATTCTACAACAATGTGCACATGCTATGAATTGAATTGATATATATTTTTTTGGTACTGGCATGCAATCTTTGTGGGACAAAGTTTCTTAAGAGAAATCTTTTGTAACTCAATATATATATATATTAAAGCATGTGATGTTAATATATATTTTAAAAAAGAGTAATGCTACCTATTTAATCTTACTTTTATTTTATTGGGTTAATATGACAGTACTCATAAACCCTTAAATTAACTCTTGTACGTTAAAAAAATTCTAATAACTGGACACCGCTACATTAGCGTGCGCCATATGGAATGATGATGTAATATGTAGCGAGCATTATTCTTTTAAAAATGAGAAATAATATTTTGTATTCTCTCAGCATACTCAATTAATGTGGCATGCTTAATCCAGCCTTTTAAATAATGTAACACTATATTTACTATGTGACGAGGTATACATATTTCATTTTTTATAATTTTTTTATCAGTAACAAGGGTGTTTTTTTTCTTCTTCCCGGTGTGTTGGATTGTAACATCCCCAGCCCGTTAAGGCTGAGTTTGCCACTTCTCTTCTTTTACAATAAACATTTTTGCAAAGATCTATAAGGTCTATCAGAGTACTTAATTTTAAAAGGTACGATAAATGAATAAAACATTATTCAAAAGATTTTATTACAAGCGAAATTATAAAACATTAAACTTTAGTTGCGGAATATCATATTATTACAATAACTAATATGAAAAGACTTTGAAAATTAATAATTATTTCCGGCCCCATTCCGGCCTCCTATTCTAGCGTCCTTTCTACCTGAAAACAAGAAATAAAACTGAATAAGCCCAAAGGGGGCCCAGCAAGTAACATCCACAACCATAAATAGTTTTACTCCTTGTTCTCAGTTTTAAATATCGTTTTCGCAAATAAATATACTTCTAGCCATAATAATATATGTATGTACGGTTGCATCTCCCGTAGCATATACATACTATTACCTCTAGTAATAAATCATCTTTATAAATCATCATTGTAAATCATCATAGTATATCATTGTTGAAATTATATTATCATTTTCTCATATTAGGGCCCATGTACACTGTTACCCCTGTGTACGAGGGTTGCGGGTCCTGTGACCATGGCATTGAACTGAGGCCTCAGCCATGCCCGACCGTCAATTAACTCTTTCTCTTGGTGCACTTAACGGTCTGTTGATGGAATACCACCTTCTGGCATAGCCTCCTTCAGTGGTTTCGCCTCCATCCGAGTATCGGTACCGAACTCTCATCTTTACTTATCTTGGGGCCAAAAATACTCTCCTCCATACACGTGCCCTCATTTCATAAACATTTAACTCATTTCTTGTACTTTTCTTTGTACTTCTTTTGATGCATCTTAGGGCAACATGTAGAAGGGTTTATCATCATTCTTCTTTCTTATAATCATCATCATTTCTCAACTTTCTTTTCTAAAAAATGGAAACTTTTCCAAATATAAACTTGTGTACTTAGAAAGCATTTAAAGAAATAGAACATTTCTAAATAATTCTTTTAGAAATCCTTCATGCATGCAACATATCTTCAAGACAGGTAAATAAAATAATCATTTACAGTTTAATACAAGAATGAATAAATAGCATGACATGAAGTAATTTTAGAAAGGGTAGTGAATTTACTTACTTCTAGACTGAAGCTAAAAGTGGTCTGAAGGATCTAGTTGCTCCAATCTGACTAACACCACTAGTATATCTTTTGAAACTAATTTCTCGAGTCCGTTCTCTCTCGTGTTCTTTCTTTCTTGCAACGCTTTGTCTCGCCCTTTCTCTCTCTGTTTCGTGTAAACACTTAGAGAAAGAAAAAAGACCGAGTAGAAAACGGAAGACGGAAGAATATGTGGAAGAGAAGAGAGAGGAGTGGTGAAATTTGTGAAGAGTGAGGACTCTATTTATAGGAAACCATCTCCATCTACCAATCTTCATCTACAAACCTTCATCCACTAATCTCCATCTATAAATCTCCATCTACTAGTACTTATCTATAAATCTCCATCTACTAGTATCCATCTATAAATCTACCCTCCTTCTATTAATACTATTATACCTACCATTGACTATTCTACCTTCTATTTTACTATTCCATCTACCAACACTATTATACCTTCCTTTATCCATCTACAATTCTACCATCCTTCTACTAATACTATTATACCTACCATTGACTATTCTACCTTCCATTTTACTATTCCATCTACCAACACTACTAAATCTACATTTATCCATCTACAATTTTTCTTACCATTTACTATCTTATTATTTCACCAATTACCATTCTCTAATTACCACTCTCTGTAATATCATAAATTTCCCCAGAATTAAAATCATAGGCTAAAATGGATATCAAAATAACATCATCATCAAAATAATCTATTTAAATAACTTTAAAAATTCCGAGGCGCTACATGGATATTCCTACAATATGGAGTTGGAATATCCACCCATGCATCCAATACTGTGTCTAAACAGGATATTTCAATTATTGTTGTAGTCGGGGTAGCATCATTGGTTGGATGGGGTTGTTGTGATCCGGTGCGTAGCCAAGGTACATGCATGCAATCTTTCTGGGACAAAGTTTCTTAGAGAAATTTTTTTGTTATATATATATATATATATATATATATATATTAACGCATGTGACTCACACTACAAAAAAACTGTACAATTTGTAACGGCACTTTAGTAACGTGTTAATAGGGTTGACACGTTACTAAATGTTAGTAATGTGTGTGGCGTGTTAATAATTTAGGTGTTGCTAAATCCATTTTAGTAACATATCAATTTTAACACGTTAATATTTAGTAACGTGACAAGATGGACACGTTTCTAGACTTTAGTAACGTGTCAACCATGTTACTAAATAGTAACGTGTCAATTTTGACACGTTACAAAACCATGATAACAATAGCTATCAATTGTTATTGTTACCAACACCAACATACATCATTTTTCAACATACATCCATATCTGATACATTCATTTGGATGCATTTCTCAACATACATTCATTTCTCAACATCAATAGCTATCAACATATATCATTTCTTAAGTCGTATCTGAACTATAAATCAAGATGATATTCTAGTAACGTGTTACATTTAACATGTTACTAAAATATTTCACAAATTGACACATTACTAATTGGTAACGTGTCAAAAAGTAATGAATAATAAACACGTTACAAATTGATAAGTTTTTTGTAGTGTCACATATATTTTAGAATAAGAAATGATTGGTGTCAATATTTTTTATAATCTCATATAATAAATCAATCATTAGATTTGTAGATTTATGTGGATTCCACCTAAGTCGATGGTAGGCCTCACAAATCTAATGGTATCTATTAAATTTGTATGAGAATATTGAAAAAATATGGACAAATTATTGACACTAATCATTTCTCGATCATTTTAAAAAGAGTAATGCTACCTATTTATTTCATCACACTTTTATCTTATTTCGTTAATGTGGCAATGCTCATTAATCCTTAGATTAGCCCTTGATGGACATTGTTGCATTAATCGTGTGGAATGACGATATAGTATGTAGCATTACTATTCAAAAAATGAAAAATGATATTTTGCATTCTTCCGGTATACTCCGACATAACATGCATGCTCAATCAGCCATTGAATTTTTTTGTTTCCCTTTCTAATTAAGATTGATTTAATGGTAGACTCAAGATGTCGTGCTCGATGAATGTTGAGAAAATACAAAGTAGCAATATTTCTCTTTAAAAATTCACATTAAAATCACATGTTTTGTTGATCTGAGTAAAAATACATACAAAAATCACACTTTAAAAATAAATATTAAGTTAATAGAATAAATGAGAAATTTCTATAACTAAATTTAAAGAAAACTCTATACATTGTCAACAAAGAACAGAAATTTCGTCCAAACTAGTTTGAAGAAAATTTCCTTCAACCAAGTTTAATAAGTGTCAAGTGTCATCTTTCACATGTTTTCTTTAATATTTTAAAAGTCATTTATTGTCATTTTACTAATCTAGGAACCCAAACATTAATTTTTTAAAAACCAAAAAATGTTGAATGACACTTGTCACTTATTAGAGTGGGTTGAAAGAAACTTCCTCCAAACTAGTTTGGAGAAAATTTGTGTCCGTCAATAAATTAAAAAACATACATATATCACGGGGCAATAGTCAACCTATAATTAATCCCCCAAACAAATTAGCTACCCACGCGTGCGGCTCCTACAGAAGGGCAAAGACCACCTTGCTTGTTCCTTGCTTCGATATAAAAATAGGAGCAAGAACAACCTTACTGCAAAACAAATCTGTAAGCCTGAAGAGCAAAGTTAAAGAGACCATGGCTTACCTAGGTTTCTTCCTCTCCTTTCTTCTACTCCTAGTAGCCCTGCATGGTTCCCATGCAGTGGAGTACATTGTCAAGAACTGGGCCGAAACAACCCCAGGCGGTGTCCGGTTCGATAATGAGCTGGGCATCGACTACACTAAGAAAATAATGGTGTCGGCCACCAACTTCATATGGAGCCTCTTTCAACAAAGAAAAAAAGACGACAGAAGGAGTGTCGAGAATGTCAGCCTTCTCGTCGATGACATGGAGGGGATCTCGTACGCTATCAACAACGAAATCCATGTCGGTGACAACTATATCAGAAACATAACGGCGGATATCACGTGGGACTTCAATGGGGTGCTTTACCATGAAATGACGCACATATGGCAGTGGAACGGAAACAATCAGGCTCCGAGAGGATTGATTGAAGGAATTGCTAATTTTGTGAGGTTGAAGGCTAATTACGCGCCTCCTCACTGGGTGCAGCCAGGTGGTGGGGAATGACGGCTACTCGGTGACGGTGCAATTTCTAGACTACTGCAATGGTCTTTATTGAAAATGAAAAAGAATGCTCAAACTTGGAGAAAAATCAACTTGCCTTCTCATTAGAATTGCATGTACACTATATATACCAAGTCTGTTTGAGCTTAGTCTGAAAACAGAATTAGTTTGAACACGTGCACTGATAAGTGCTAAAATATTCATATTTTTTGCCCTTAACTTGCATGTTTTAATCCTTTAGTTTTAGTTAATTCATGCTATTTTACTTCCTTTTTGTATTTTCTTTGTTTTATAGGCTTTTGGAAGAAAATGAAGTAAATCTGGAAGATTTGGGCCCAAAAGAGGGAAATTGGGAAAAATGGAGTTCCTGACATTGCTATCGATCGCAGGTTCCCTGCGATCGAGCACACTACCAGAGAGGACCAGCCGCGAAGCAGTCATGCGTGTTGGAGTGCAGCGCATATACGATCGATCGTAGACGAGCGATCGAGCGCACGTGGGTTGCAATCGATCGCACTCACGCGCAAGTGCCACATCAGCTGCAGCCAAGACTCCCTTTCCTTCCATATTAGGGTTTTCCAATTCCCAATTATAATAGGATTAAAACCCTACGAATTTCCTAAATTTACTTGCGTAACAAGGACTTCTAAAGCCTATAAATAGACCTCTTAGCCTCTAGGAATAAAGGTGGAGAAAAGAGGCACAAGCTCTGGAAAGGAACTGAAGGCTACATCAAGAGGAGTTTGGGTTTTTCTTCTCTTCCACCTTTTATCTTTTATTATGTAGTTTATATTTTTATTTAGGGCTAGATTGAAGCCCTAGTTATGTTCAATTAATATTTCAATATTGGATCTATTGTGATGGTTATGTTATGCTATTTAACTTGGTTAATTCTTGCTTTCATGAATTTCTCATATGTGTGTGCCTGATCAACATATGCATGTGGTATGGACTAGTTGATTAAATCAATTTGGATAATTGAGTCCTTGGTTTAATGTAAGTAACAAAAGAAATCCACACTGGGTTCTTGGGTTAATCAACATGGGGAACAGGGAGTAGACAACCATGCCCTAGGCCTCATGTGTTTGTCGATTTCCACAATTTTATGCTTTCTTAAAGAACAACTTAGTAGACACCTATGCTAAATCCTTTAAGAAAGAAAAGAATTAGAGTAGACACCCATGCCTAATTCGTTGTTTAGGGAAATCAATAGCTTAAGGAGTAGACATCCATGCTCTTAGGTTGACAAATATTAGATATGCATAACATGATCAAAGCATTGGCATATTGTTATATTAGCTTAATATAATTAGTGGTGGATATCAAAACCCTAATCATTTTTAGTTTTAGTTTATCTTTTATTTTATTTCTTTATTTTAACTAAATCATGACAATTGAGTTTTATCTTTTAATTAAATAGGACATTACTTCTAAACATAATTTATCAATCATCGTGGGAATGATCTCGTATTTGCCTGCTATACTATTGTTTTGATCTTGTGCACTTGCAAGTTAAAACGTACTAAATATTATCTATTAATTTGGATAGTATTTGGCACAACATGCACTTACAAATAACAACCAACTTACAACTGAAACTTACAAATAACAAACAACTTACAACTGAAAGCTTAACTAATAAACTTGTAACTTAGTAACTAAACTGCTCCTACAATCATGGAGTTTATTGCATGCTGATGTGGCAGCAGGGTAAGTCACTTGCTTTGGCTGCTCTGCTTATACTCTCAATACTCCCCCTCAAGATGAGATTTCATAATATTTCAGGAAGAATAAATATTATGAAGACTCATCTTGGACACCAAAGGATAAAATAAAGAGGAACCAAGAGCTTTTGTAAAAACATCTGCCAACTGATGTTGTGATGAAACATGAAAGGTTCGAATAACACCCATTTGCAGCTTTTCTCGTACAACATGACAATCAATGTCAATATGTTTTGTACGCTCATGAAAAACAGGATTTGCTGCAATGTGAAGAGCAGCTTTACTGTCACAATAGAGCAAGGCAGTTTGAAGGGGAACTTGCAAGTCTTGGAGAAGAGTTCTAAGCCACACAACCTCACAACAAGTGGATGCCATGGCCCTGTACTCAGCCTCTGCAGATGACCTGGAAACGGTTGTCTATTTCTTAGGTTTCCATGAAATTAATGCATTATCAAGGAAAATACAATACCCTATCACAGATTTTCTTGTATATGAGCAACCAGCCCAATCTGAGTCACAAAATGACTTCATTTGTAGACTAGAAGTAACAGGAAAGAACAACCCTTGAGCAGGAGATGATTTAATATATCTTAGTACTCTATTGGCTGCTGCTAAATGTGGAACTCTAGGCTTGTCCATAAACTGACTAAGAACCTGAACAGCAAAGAAAATATCAGGTCTTGTTATGGTGAGATAGAGTAGTATACCAACAAGCCTTCTGTATGAAGTAGGATCTTCTAAGATTGAACCAGAATCTTTAGAGAACTTCACATTAGGTTTCATTGGGAATTTTGCAGGTTTTGAAGCCAACATACCAGTATCTTCAAGAATCTCCAAGGCATATTTTCTCTGACAGACAGAGAGACCAAGCTCACTTCGAGCTATTTCCAAACCAAGAAAATATTTCGACTGTCCAAGATCTTTAAGCTTAAACCTATCATTAAGCACTTGAGTAAACTTCGAAACCTCAACTAGATTATCACTGGCAAGGATGATATCATCTACATATACCAGTAAGGCAATAAATGAACCATCTAAAATTCTAGTGAACAATGTGTAATCAACTCTAGATTGGACAAACCCAAACTCAATCAAAGCAGAAGAAAACTTTGCAAACCACTGCCAAGAAGCTTGCTTTAAGCCATAAAGTGATTTGTTGAGCTTACATACCTTGGACTCCCCCTTTTTAGAAAAACTAGGAGGCAATAACATGTAAACCTCTTCATCAAGATTGCCATGAAGAAAGGCATTATTCACATCCAACATGTGAAGATGCCATTTCTTTGCAGCTGCAACTGCCAAAAGGGTTCTCACTGTTGTGAGTTTAGCCACAGGAGAAAAAGTTTCATAATAATCCAATCCCTCACATTGGTTATAACCCTTTGCTACCAATCTTGCTTTACACCTTTCCAAAGTCCTATCAGACTTTAACTTCACTTTATAGACCCACTTACATCCAATGGCTTGTTTTGAAGCTGGAAGATCAACTACTATCCTAGTATTATTAAGTTCAAGAGCCTTGATCTCATTATCCATAGCCTCACGCCACTCCTCAAATTTGACAGCTTGAGTATATGACTTGGGTTCAACAATAACCGAAACAGAAAGACTAAAAGATTTCTGATTAGATGAAAGCTTGTTATATGAAAGAACTGAAGACAAATCATAAGGAATACCTGAAGATGGAAAGGCTGCTGTGGGTTCTGAAGTGGAGGCAGCAATATGACAATGATAGTCATGCAAATATCCTGGTCTGTGTTTTACCCTAGAAGACTTTCTAAGTGGCTGTTGTGAATTTTCTAAATGTGGACTTGCAGAATCAAAATCAAATGTTATATCATCAGGAATTGGAGCTGAGTTATGAGTACTAGACTCCAAAGAAGTGGAAGATGAAGTTGGAATCATAGGATGTGGTAAACTGACCACTGATTCAGGTAAACATTGAGTAGGAATGGGTAAAGGAATGACTTAATCAGATAAAGGAAAATTGTGAATCGAGATATTTGATTGCATAAGGAAAAATGGTTTCATGAAAAATAACATCTCTTGATACAAACACAGTTTTAAGAGTTAAATCATAAAGCTTGTACCCTTTAATACCATATGGATATCCAAGAAATATGCAGGGTCTAGCTCTAGGATCAAACTTGTGTCTATCTTTAAGAAGAGTGTTTGCATAACAAAGGCAACCAAACACTCTCAAATGAGAATAAGAAGGAATTAATTTGAATAAGACTTTATAAGGAGATTTATGATGCAGAACAGAAGTAGGAATCCTATTGATTAAATGTACTACAGTAAGAACACAATCTCCCCAAAATTTTAAAGACAAATGTGATTGAAATCTAAGAGATCTTGCTACATTCAGAATGTGTTGGTGTTTTCGTTCAACAATTGAGTTTTGTTGTGGTGTTTCTACACAACTAAGTTTATGGAGAACACCTTTTGATGCATAAAAATCACTCATGTTGAACTCAGTACCATTATCTGATCTTAAAGATTTGATTTTAGAATTGAATTGAGTTTCAACCATATTATAGAAAGTTTGAATATGGTTTCTAGTTTGAGACTTATGTTGCAATAGATGGATCCAAGTGAATCTTGTATGATCATCAACAATAGTTAAAAAATAAGAAGATCCACGAATAGATTTAACAGAAAAAAGGCCACAAATGTCACAATGAATTAAATCAAAAGGTTGCTAAGAAACAGAAGAACTATGAGGAAAAGATAATCTGTGTTGCTTAACCAAAGGGCAAATATTGCAATTTTTATTTGATTCATGAAGAATCTGAGGAATTACAGGGGAAAGCATCTTTAAAGGTAAGTCAGAAGGATGTCCTAATCTGAAATGCCACAAACTAGCATTGACAGATTCAACAAAAAAACTAGTAGATGCCAAACTAGTGACTGCATTATTAAACTTGAAAGAACTGAAATTGAAATTTACAGAATTCAAAGGTAAAACAGAAACTGGATTTTGCAGCAAATGATATAAACCTCCAGCCTCTTCACCCACACCAATCGTTCTCCAACTTGTAAGGTGCTGAATGAAACAGAATTTTGATAAGAAAATGAAACAACATTGTAAGCTTTTAACCAACTTACTAACAGATATCAAATTGAATGAAAAAGAAGGAATACAGAGCACATCAGTTAATGTAAAAGATTCTAAAATCTTAATTGTGCCAACATGAGTAACTGATGCATGCTGTCCATTAGGTAACCTTACTGTTTTTGAAGTAACAGGAGTGAAAGTAGTGAAAAATGAAACAGAACAGAACATGTGATCTATAGCTCCAGTATCAATGATCCAAGGAGCTTTGACAGAATTTGTTAATGAATTCTGTTGAGTTAGAGAAGCAGAAGATGCAAAAACTGAATGTTTTGTATTTAAGAGAGAGACTGGAGAGGTAATTGAGAAATTACCTGCACCTGTCAGATTGGTAGAAGTGTCACCTTGAATAGGATCTGCTGAAATCTGACTGGAGAGTGGAACTTGATGGACAGAAGATTCAAGTTCTGGAATTGGAGGCTTGAACATGTCCATAAGCTGCTGACATTGTTCATAGGTAATAGGCAACTGAGGAACAGTGTAGTTAGAGACTTGACTAGCAAAATGTAGAGCATTCCTTCCTTTGGTGAATTTGTAACCAGGGGGAAAGCCATGAAGCTTATAACACTTTTTCATAGTGTGTCCAGGAATGCCACAATGAGAGCATATAGGCTTTTCCTTACGATTCTGATAAGATCTATTAGCAGCAAAACGATTTGGAGGAACAACCTTTGTAAGCAGAGCAGTAGTGTTCTGATTGAAATAAAAGCTTGAAGAAGAAATCAACTGTTGCCTTTCCTCTTGAATAACAAGGGAGAAGACCTTATTAATAGAGGGAAGTGGATCAATCAGCAAAATTTGTCCTCGAACATGGGAATAACTCTCATTCAACCCCATCAGGAATTGGTAAACATGCTGTTGCTGGTGATAAGACACGATAGTCTTCAATGCTCCACAGGTGCATGTAGGAATTGGTTGATAGTTACCCAGCTCGTCCCATAAACCTTTCAGTGCAGTAAAATAAGAACTTACAGAGTTATTTTCCTGTGACAGAGAAGAAATAGCCTTCTGGAGCTGGAAAATACGCAACCTATTGTGCTGAGAAAAACGATCATGAAGGTCGTTCCACATTTTAGAAGCATCATCAATATAGATGATACTTGTGGTGATCTCCTTGGAAACTGAGTTCAATAACAACGATAGAACCATATTATTACACCTAGTCCATGCCAAACCAGTGGAATCAGCAAGATTGGAGGGCTTCGACAGAGTGCCATTAACAAAATCCAGCTTGTTTTTGGCCGAGAGTGCCATCATCATCGCCCTTTTCCATGAATTATAGTTTTCTCCGTTGAGCTGTTGAGAAACAATCATGGCGCCTGGACTGTCACCATGATGAAGAAAGAAAGGACTAGAAGAGTCCATTTCTGTGGAAGAAAAAGTTGTATTGGAATGAGCAGCAGTATTGATTTCAGGAATCACCATTGAAGGAATGCATTAAGAAGGTATGAAAAAAAATGAAGAAGATGCGGAGAATTCAGAGAAAAAGCTCTGACACCATATTGAAAATGGAAAATAATGCTCAAACTTGGAGAAAAATCAACTTGCCTTCTCATTAGAATTGCATGTACATTATATATACCAAGTCTATTTGAGCTTAGTCTGAAAACAGAATTAGTTTAAACACGTGCACTTACAAATAACAATCAACTTACAACTGAAACTTACAAATAACAAACAACTTACAACTGAAAGCTTAACTAATAAACTTGTAACTTAGTAACTAAACTGCTCCTACAATTATGGAGTTTATTGCATGCTGATGTGGCAGTAGGGTAAGTCGCTTGCTTTGGCTGCTCTGCCTTGACTGCTCTACTTGTACTCTCAATAGTCTTAGGGATGGGCTTGTGGAAAAACTCAACAGAAAGATGAGAGATAATTATAGTGACAACTTGTTTGTGGAGCTGCTGGGGAAGACGGTTGATTAGCTTTGGAGTGCCTACAAGGCCCAATATGGAAATTAGGCAGCTTAATCATCAGCTATAACTGGTATAATTAGTATATTATTGTGAATAAGATGATTGAGAAGCAGTGTTAATTTGTTATTGTTAGTTCTCTTTTAAAGTTAGTATTTTACTTGGTAAAAAAAAGTTCCTATTTATAGGAAAAATATTGTAAGTAGAATAATATAAATATAATAATCAAATCAAGATATTTGATTACAATAATACATGAAAGGTAAATAACTTAACTTGTATTGAAACAAACTTTAGGAGGGGAGGAGGGAGCTCCCCTCTACTACCCTCTTCTTTCTTTTCCTTCTCCTTGTTTTTTTCTCTTTTCTCTTTCCCATCCACCGCCATCCCACAGGATCTGATTGGGTTTCTAGATTTATTTTCTTCAAAATCAAATATAGTTTTCTCCATCAGTTCCTTCCATCCACGCTACTGTTCACCAGCCACCCTTCTTCCAGTCGCCGGCTTTCATGCATCAATCTGCCGGCCACACGCTGGTGCATGGGTCCCATGTGCCAACGTGTCAGCGACATCGTCACTAGTACAACTTCAATTCGTCAGATCCGCTCCTCCACAGTCTGATGTGCCAGTCTGACTGCACCGATCACCGATCCAGTTTCTATGTCACCAATGGGAGTACGGTGTTTTACGGTTTTTTGTTTCTGTTTATGCATGCATTTTTGTTTTTGCTCCTAGTCTTTGAGCTGAGGAGGGATATTAATTTCGGTGCGGGGGGTTATCTTCATGGCCAGTAAAATAAAGTAAGAAAATATGGGCTACCCATGTCTTAAATCTATTTTGCTTTTGGAAGCCGGAGCAGATATATTCCATAAGAAAAGTTGTGCATGAGTTAGCGGAGGCTATTGTCATAAATAGTTTTTGGATTGTGAGATTTTACGGATTGTATATATGATGTTGTATTAACATAACTTTGGACTATGTTATGTAAGAATGTTATGCTCTGGGATATTGTTAGAGCTGATATGTTCTAGATCTTATATATCTTGAATGAAATACGAAATATTTTCAGTTAAAAAAAAAAGAAAGATAAATGACTTAATAAAGAAAATGAGTAATGCTAGGTACCATATTTTTATCCTCTTAAAATCCTCCTAAAACTGATATGACTTTCAAAATCATTATTTAATCAAAATTCAAGTATGATTCATCTAAATTTTAATGGTGATTTTAAAAGGCACATCAGATTTATGAGGATTTTAAGAGGGTAAAAAGATGGTGCCTAGCATTACTCAAAGAAAATACCGATAAACCTAATTTAGAAATATTTGATTAACTCAACTGTTATCATATTTTTCCATATTTTGAAAGATAGAATACCCTAAAAAAATTTATTCGAATTAGGGTTGATTTTGGAGTTGATACCACTACCTGCTATCTCACGGAAACTTCCCTTTTTATTGCAACTTTGCCTTTTCAAATTGATCAAAAGTATATGCAATTTTATACTTTTTTTTCCTCTTCTTCTCCTACTTCTTTTCGCTGGCAAGAAAGTTTCAGCATTGACTTGTCAAAATTTAATAGCAGTCAAAAGACCTGGTATAGTGGGGAGCCGGCGGCCAGCTTTTTCGCCAGTTTTTTCGAGAATTTGTCTCTTTGAAGCGGCCAGTTTTTTCGCCAGTTTTTTCGAAAATTTGTCTCTTTGAATTTAATAGTGGGGAGCCGGCGGCCAGTTTCTTATTCTTTAATTTCTGCAAGTCTTCTACTCAGCTAATTAATTAATGGGAGTTTTCTTAAACAAGAGAATGGAATATAATCTTTTCCATTAATTTTTTTTAATGCAATATTTCGTGCAAATTAAATGGAATTAAGTATTCCTTTCATTTTCTTCAAAAAAAAAAAAAAAAAAAAAAGTATTCCTTTCATTAAATAAGTGAAATATATGTCTTCTTAGCCTTAGATTAATAAAAGATTTTTTTTAAAAAAAAATAGAGAATACAATAATCAGATCATAATCATGTAGTTTTCATCTTCTTTGAATTTAGTTAATGAGTTTTCAATTTTAAGTAGGGGTGCAAAGGCGGGCGGTTTTTAACCGCCCGCTAACCGCTAACCGCTATAACCGCCAACCGCCTAACCGCCTAACCGTTTAACCGCATTAACCGCTAACCGCCTAACCGCCATAACTGCCTAGCGGTTAGCGGTTAGCGGTTATTGGGTCTACTAACCGTAACCGCTAACCGCCTTTTTATATAATATATTTTTATAATTATAATTATAAAAATATTTATACATATAACATAATCACTTGATCATTAAATCACAATTTTTTTTAAAAATAATTAAATCACAATTTGAGTATTAATATATTATCACTATAATTTATATGATTATATCACATGAGATTGATTATTAAATCATTTGATTATATAATAACAAATTATACATATATAATATGACATAACTCATAAGTATACTAATTCATACTAATACAACAATTAAATATCTAGAGACTTATTTCCAATGTATGTTATAAACCTATAAGTCTATATAAGTCTACATATGTATATGAATAATATAAATGTATAATATCAATAGTTAATCATATGATTCAATGACAATTCAAATACTTTATTCAAGACTTCAAGTGAATCATATTATTAATGTACAATGATGATATGATTCGTATAATATCAAATTAAGTAATTGACATTGGATTAAACAATGACCAATGTGTTACTTATAAACACAATTTAAGTATTAATGTATTATCATTATAATTTTAGTAATTTATATATTATCACTATAATTGATATGATTATATCACATGATGACTTGATCATTAAATCATATGATTATATAATAATAAATAATACATATATAATATGACATAACTCATAAGTCATAAGTCTACAAGTTAATCATATGATTCATGTACAATGATAATCACAATTGATTCAATTGAATTAAACAATATGTTACTTATAACTACAAATCTACAATTTAATTAAAGCATTATTAGATACTTTAGGAATTTAGGATTTAGGAGTTTGAACATTACCATTTACCATTAGATATTAAGTTCAATTCAAAGAAAAAAGATTATAAGTAAATATGATAAGAATTTAAATAATTAATCATATGAATCGTATGATATAATTTAATGAGACTATATGATTATATAATATCAAATTAAGTAATTGACATTAGATTCAACAATGTGTTACTTATAATCACAATTGAAGTATTAATGTATTTTTTGAACATTTTTTAGAAAAAGAAATTTAACCATTTTTTGAAAGAAACAAAAAAAAGAAAATTAACAATTTTGAACAATTTTGAATTTTATATATATATATATATATATATATATATAATTGCTTATAGTTATATTATATGCATATTGAATAATATAAATGTATAAGATAAATATTTAACTATATGATCCAATTACAATTCCAATACTTAATCAATTATTCATGTACAATGACAATGACAATGTGATTCATATAATATCAAATTAAATAATTGACATTGGATTAAACAATGTGTTACTTATAACTACAATTGAAGTATTTTTGTTTGTTTGTAAGTTATAAGATCAACACTTAATCATATGATCTAATGACAATTCAAATATTTATAGCAATTGGGCCCAAGAAGATATTAAAAATACAAGAAAAAAAAATGAGGGTAAAAAAAAGCCCAAAAAGCCCAAAAAAAAAAGCCCAATTTTAAAAAAGCGGTTAGCGGGCGGTTATCTATTTTACTAACCGCTAACCGGCCACTAACCGCTAACCGCTAACCGCTAGGCGGTTAGCGGTTGCACCCCTAATTTTAAGTATAAGGTCCTTAGGTTTTGCACGCCCAATTTTAAAAATAGATCATTTTGTCACTTTACCATTAAAGTTAACAGTTTGTTATTTGCCACATCTATCTCATTTGGCACGTCAACATCCATCTCATCACCCCAGTGTAATGCCACGCCAACGGAACCGAAGTCTTTTATTATTGTGTGTTTGCTCTTTAGGTTCTTAAGTTATATATTTTTCAAAGTTTTATGTGTCAAATTGATTTTTTTTGTTGGTCTTTTTTTTGTTATGAATGGCTTAACACTTGTTGACGATAAAGTGAAGTGTTCCTAACATGTCAAATGAGTCATGTGACAAATGACAAACGGTTAACTTTGACAATAAAGTGAC
Organism: Corylus avellana; assembly: GCF_901000735.1. NCBI lineage: Eukaryota > Viridiplantae > Streptophyta > Magnoliopsida > Fagales > Betulaceae > Corylus > Corylus avellana. Next base: position 2,868,292 of record NC_081544.1, on the reverse strand, counting down.
AGAGTAACATATTTTTAAATTTAGACAAAACCTAAGAGCTGTATTCTTAAAAGTGTAAACTCATTGACTAAATTCAAATAAGATGAAAAATTAGGGTCTAAATATGATTTTTCCCATTATGAAATTTGCATTAAATTCCAATAAATCACATATTGTAGAGAAGTGATCAAAAGATGCATATATAGTTACTAAGAAGAGAGTGGAGTTAATTAAATGATATATTGACATGCTTTCACTTAAGTTCTTTAATCTTAAATGTCCAAAAAAAGAAAAGAAAAGAACACCACCCATCCTTATAAATTCAATTAAAAAAATACCGAAAATTGACAAAAACCGTTAATTGTTGAAATTAGAAACTTCTGTCCTTAATCCTTATCCATCACAAGGCCAAAACTTTAGGGGTGTATGGGACAATTAATTTCCTTTAGATTATGATGGTTGCTGATAATGCACGTGAGCCTTTTTTTTTTTTTTTTTTTAATTTTTTATGAGACCGAGCGAAAAAAATAATATTTATTGTATCCCCACTTTTTCCAGATAAAATTACTACTCAAATTAATGGGCCATAGAAATAAATTCACACAAAATTAAATATTGGACCATCAATTCAAAACTGAAATTGTAGATGGAGAGAAAATTATTGAAGTAGTTTTCATATATTTAATTTAGATAATCGATTAAGGACCACGCCTCATATCTAAGTAGTTCATATATTTTTGAACAAGAAACCTTCTTGAATATCATATAGAAACAGAGTTTTAAAAACTCCAAGAGACAAGAGCAAGTTGCTCTAAAGATACAATAGAAAAAATACATTCAGGACTCTCCTCCAATCATATCATATCTTGTGCATTAAGAAGAGATTGTTTCGCCAATAAATGAGCAACCATGTTAGCTTCTCTCTTCACTTGACTCACCACCCAACTCCTCCTTGTGAATAAGACACTATGTATATCCTCAACAATCTCTCCGTATGAGCTCCAATCTTTGCTCATATTTCGAAGTACTTGGATTACTAGAAAAGAATCACCCTCCAAAATAATGTTTGGCAGCCCCACCTCACAACATAACTCAGCCGTACCTCACAACATAGTTCATATATAAGGGAAAGGTAATGTCGATACATGTCTCTAACTCAACCGATTAGGACCACGCCTCATAAAATAAAAGTTATTAGTCTAAATCTTTCCCTTTTTTTTGTAAAAAAATAATAATAATAAAAAATAAATTTTAAAAAAAGTTCCTATAGAAAGCAAACATTCAAAATTACCGGCAAATGGCCCTTGTCCAGATCATGATCAATGATTTTTTTTTTTTTTTTTTTTGAATAAATTGGTCAAAGTCAATGCCATGCACAAAACCAAAAAAAGAGGAAGAAGTCTCTCCCTTCCATTATGGCTAAAACCCTAAACGCACGTAATAATATGTAATTAAATTAAGTAGTGCGAGGACTTTACTCCCTATAAAAATCATAGAGCACCACTGCATTTCTTGTGCAAAAGCAACCAAAAAGAAAACCAGAAAGACAACCATGGCTCACCGCATGATGTTTTTCCTCTCTTTCCTAGTAACCCTGGCAGCCATTGAAGGCATTCATGCAGTTGACTACGTGGTCACCAACACCGCCGAGAACACTCCCGGTGGGGTTCGCTTTAACAAGAAGATCGGATCTGGCTACAGCAGGCAAACCTTGGTTTCTGCCACGGATTTCATATGGAGGACCTTTCAGCAAAACAATGCCGTCAACAGAAAGAATGTGCAGAAAGTGAGCTTGTTTATCGACGACATGGATGGAGTTGCATATGCTAGCAACAACGAGATCCATGTCAGTGCGAGATACATCAACAGCTATTCGGGTGATGTGAAAAGAGAAATCACCGGCGTGCTTTACCATGAAATGACACATGTTTGGCAGTGGAATGGTAATGGGTTGGCTCCTGGAGGATTGATCGAAGGAATTGCTGATTTTGTGAGGCTGAAGGCAGGATACGCGCCAAGCCACTGGGTGCAGCCTGGGAAAGGTGATAAATGGGACCAGGGATACGATGTTACAGCTCGGTTTCTAGACTATTGCAATAGTCTTAGAAATGGGTTCGTGGCTGAGTTGAACAAGAAAATGAGGACTGGTTATAATGCTCATTTTTTTGTTCAACTACTTGGAAAATCTGTTGATCAGCTCTGGAGGGACTACAAAGCCAAGTATGGAAATTAGAGGGGATGGTTAGAACTATATTAATACGATAAATAATGTATCCTGCATCATCATAATTGGTGAAATAAATAAATAAATTATATGAATAAATGTTTTTAGATGATTGTCATGAGTTATTTCATTGTTTAAATATAAATTAGACATCAATATAAGTTTCTAACCCAAAGATATCAGACATCAATATGGGTTTAGTGCGAAAATTTGTTTTATGCCATGGCTGCTACAGTGCTACTCGCTGTGCCTTTCATTCTTTGTCTTCAAGATTTTAATAATAATATAATATGATTTTGAGTGGTCTAAGTGGTGAACATGTGTCAGTCCACCAAAATAAAGCCTCCACGATTGAGATGTTGACCTTTACCATACGAACAACCTCTGCTCTGGATGGACCCAGGAGACATTTATGCAATTTTATTGTTTGGAATGGCTAGCCCACAAAGCTGTGCGTTTGATTTGACTTAGGACGAGCTATTCTGCCAAGTCGATCTAAATCTTGTTCGAACCTAAACTTAAAACAAGTTATTCGGTCAAGCTTTTCGGTCTTTTTTTACTGTCCGTTTTGACCCTATAAACGTTGTAATTAGTAAAATTTTATGAACAATGACTTTATAGCATTTGAATCAACTTTGTAACACCACAAAGCTTGCTTCCATCCAACGTTAGAATCACTAGATATATGTGACATTTTTATCAAGACTGGTATGATGGAAATTAGTTTTGTTGCATCATTTTATTAATCGAAATCTTTTAGCTAGTGAGGGCTTCCACTTTATATTTTTTTGTGAATCGAAGAAGTTTATATAGGAGTACTATAAGGATTTTAGTGGATTTCACACGCTCTCATAGTCTCATGTCAGTAAAATGTGCACAATCTCCAACTCTGAATGGGAAAGGAACGATATATATATATATATAAGCAATCGTCTAAAAACATTTATTTTGATATTTTATTTATTTCATCAAATATGATGATACAGGATACATCAAATATAATCATATTAATAAACTCTTAATCAGCCCTTTTTAATTTCCATACTTGGCTTTATAGTTGCTCCAGAGTTGCTCTAGACTTTCCAAGCAATTCAACAAAAAAGTTAGCATTATAATCACTTCTCATTTTTCTTGTTCAACTCCGCCACGAACCCATTTCTAAGATCATTGCAATAGTCTAGGAACCGAGCTGTAACATCGTATCCTTGGTCCCATCGATCACCCCGTCCAGGCTGCACCCAGTGGCTTGGCGCATATCCTGCCTTCAACCTCACAAAATCAGTAATTCCTTCGATCAATCCTCTAGGAGCCAACCCATTACCATTCCACTGCCAAACATGTGTCATTTCATGGTAAAGCACGCCGGTGATTTCTCTTTTCACATCACCCGAATAGCTGTTGATGTATCTCGCGCTGACGTGGATCTCGTTGTTGCTAGTAAATGCAACTCCATCCCTGTCATCGATAAACAAGCTCACTTTCTGCACATTCTTTCTGTCGGCGGCATTGTTTTGCTGAAAGGTCCTCCATATGAAATCCGTGGCGGAAATCAAGGTTTGCCTACTGTAGTCAGATCCAATAACGTTGTTAAAGCGAACTCCACCGGGAGTGGTCCCGACGGTGTTGGTGACTACGTAGTCAACTGCATTAATGCCTTCAATGGCTGCTAGGGTTAGTAGAAAAGAGAGGGAAAACATCATGTGGTGAGCCATGGTTGTGGTTGTACCAGACATGCAGTGGTGCTATATGATTTATATAAAAGAGTTCTTAGAGAACGTGATTTTGCGGAATGATCTTTGTGCTGCTTTCTTATTGAACTTAAATAGAAAAGACAATACAATCATAATCCATCACCAACTTTGATAACATAAGTTGATGTGAACTAGAAAACTAATAACATAATCCTAATATAAGAATAAGACTTAATTCTAATCTAAAAGCAATAACAAGAGAAGAAGAAAGGTTTAATGTAACCACAAGAAAAGAAGGGAGAGATGCAGTAGGAATAGAAGTCTTCAGACGATCACGTGTGCGATCGATCGCACTACCAGGGGCTTCAGGATGGTGTCTGATCGATCACACTAGGGAGTGCGATCAATTGCACTACCATGGGCTTCAGGATGCAGTGCGATCCATCGCACTACCAAAAACATTTGCCTTGTAGTAAGTGCGCTCGATCGCACTACCAGGGGCTTCAGGAACTTCTTCAGGGACTTCATCAGCAGTATGCTTAACATGCCCCCTCAAGCAAAAAGGGGATGAAATCACTTGTAGCTTGGATTTTAGAAATAGAAACCGAGCTGAAGACAATCCCTTGGTGAACACATCTGCAATTTGGTCTGCTGTGGAGATGAAGGATACTATGATGTCTCGGTTGAGGACTTTTTCTCTGATAATCAACTTCGATATGCTTTGTTCTAGCATGATAAACGGGATTGGCAGCCAAGGATAGTGCACTGACATTATCACACCAGACAACTGGAGCCTTTGAAAGAGAAATTTGAATTTCTTGAAATAACATTCGTAACCAAAATAGCTCATTAGTAGTAATAGCAAGGGATCGATACTCAGCCTCTGTGCTTGATCTTGAGACCACAGGTTGTTTCTTTGAACTCCAGAAGATTAAGCAATTACCAAGGAAGATTGCAAAGCCAAAAGTGGATCTCCTATCATCTGGACAACCAACCCAATCTAAATCACAAAAGGCATTCAGTTGAAGATTTGAGCTGGAGTAAAACAAGCCATGGTGGAGGGTGTTCTTGAGGTATCTGAGAACTCTTTTAATTGCTGACCAGTGAGTAACAGTTGGATGGTGCATATGTTGACAAAGTTGATTCACAGAGAAGGCTATATCAGGTCGAGTTAGAGTGCAGTATTGGAGAGCTCCTACTACACTTTTATACTCAAAAGGATCAAGCAGGGACTCTCCATTTAATTTGGACAACTGAGAACCAGATGGGCATGGAGACTTTGCAGGCTTTGCTTCAATCATCTTGGTTCTATGGAGGATGTCAGTAACATATTTTGCTTGACAGAGATGAATCCCTGTAGAACTTCGAGTAACATGTATGCCAAGAAAGAAACTTAGAGAGCCTAAGTCTTTAACAGGGAATTCCTTCTGCATTAGCCCAATAATCTTAATATATAAAGCCCCGGGCGTATAGGGAATATATATTGAAGAGACTTTAAGCGTCCAGAGAGCAACTTGAGCATATATGCCTAAAAAACTCCCAAACAAATTGACTTGGCTCCCAACAATATTGTTTCAATTGTCCAAAGGTGGGTTTACGTTTTTCCAAGTTCGAATTCAAAGCTATGGATAAACAACCTTCTAGCACTAGCCAACAAGTAATGCCCAAAGTCAAAGGAAATTAAGCTATTTATTTTATTATAATTGCCTCCTATTGCATTGGATTCTCTCTAATTAATTTGCTCCAAACCATCCCAACACCTTTAAGCCCCACAGCTAACAACAAAATAGAGAAATAGAATAGAAATGAAGTACCAATATTCATTCTCTTATATTTGCCTTCAATTAATGTCATTTTTCATATATTATGAGTAATTCTATTTAGTAGATTTTTGTACGATATGATTGTCATACAATTGAAAAGACGTAGCAATGAAATCAGCTTTTGGATTACCATTTAAGTTTTTTTTTTTTAAATGCTGATCTAGAAACTGATTTTTAGTGCAACATCATCGAGCTGTATAACAGTTATAGAGCTTGTTCATCATTTCTTTCTTTTTCTTGCTCTTCTACAGCATGCATGTGGAGGGCTTCCTTGGAATATGGATGAAACTATAACGTTTACATAAGGGGGCCCATGAATAATTCTAAAAAAAATATATACTTTTTAACAATTGATTTATAACTAAACATTCAAATACTTATATAAAAATATGCTTTATATAAACTATAAAATATTTCGTACATGAGATAATTAAAGAGACAGATTATAAAAAAATTATTATTATTGGCACAATTTGTTTCTACAAAGTGCATATAATGAGCTAGTAGAAAGGATAATTCCAACTTTAAATATATATAATTGTCTGAAAATTTTTTAAAAAATTGAATGGTATCTAAACTAAGAAATATATTGCATCATAAAATTATTTTTAATGAAAAGAGTTATAAAATATATGCCTTTGAGAAGAAACCTAAAGATCGAAGCTCACACATTTGTTTCAAATTTTTTTTGCGGTTGTAATTTTCAGAAACGTTGGGGGCCGGGACGTGGCTTTTTTGTAAAAAAAAATGTGGTAACTTCTACAAATTTTGTTTTTTAAAATTTTTTAGGGATTTTTCTTCCGAAAAATCTTTAAGAGAAGAGGACGAGTACTTTGCAAAAAAAAAAAAAAAAAACTGGGAAGGGGGCCATGGCCCACCCGGGTCCCAAGCCCCTACTTGGGTCCGTCAGCCTTGATCGCTCTTAAATATCAATTTCCTCCTTTGTTAATAAAGACCTCATCATTAGCCAAGCTTTTATTTTGGGCCAAGTACGGATGAATTGGGCCAAGGACATGCCAGCCTCCTCTCTCCCCCCTCCATTTTATTTATTTTATTCAAAATGGGAGGCTAGGGAGACCAATTGTAGTTATTCTACTTGGGCATGACTATAGTAGCACATATCCGCTAAAAGCCGCACAGAAGGGACCTTCAGCCCCACCAGACATCAATGGGAATGAAAGGCTGTTAATACTAATAAAACATATGTGGAGATTTTCTATTGCGAATATTCGAACTCACACCCTAATACATGTCTTAATCACTTAAAAATTTTCTTGTGCCATTGAACCACCACTCTTGATGGTATGTGTGCATGGTTACACCCATGGCACACTTGGACAAATGCTAGAATTAGAAAGAGGATAAAAGTAAGAATTTAGTCTTTTTTTTTTTTTTTAATTAAATTTTCTGTCAAATCGTCATCCTCTTTATGAAGAGACATGGGATTATAATTTATAAGTTCTTTGGGCTTCACATATATTAACATGCGTATTTGTGACACTTTTAACATTAGACTTGGGTTGAAATGTAGCACTATTTATAAATTAATCATAACTCTAGTTTGTTGCTATTTTGATAGAAAACACAATTATCGCCTTTAATTCCAAGTAATTATTAATTGCCATGAAGAAAGTGTCTAGAAAAATATGATCTTGGAACATTATTTATCTATTAGGATAGCTTGATAGATAAATAATGTGTCATGAAGATAGACTTTCTCGCACATGTGCTCAAACTTTTCTCGCATATTTGATTACATGCCATGAAAGTTTAACTTTTTCTTGGCGTATACTCAAATATGTCAAGAACAATTTATTGTCTAGGGTTTGAGTGTTTTTCATTTTTTTGTAGTCAATTGAGCTAATTTATGAACATGTGAGGAAGTTAATTGCTACTGTCATATGTATATATAAATAAATTGGCCAATTAAATTTTAGGGTTAAATACTATTCAAGTACTTGTGGTTTGCATCAAAATCAAATAGCTACCTACGTTTTCAAAAATATTGCAAATGGTACATGTGGTGAGCCAATAAATCCACTTGGTACCTCTGTCAAGATTCCGTTAAGTTTTAACGGAATGTCACATCACCCTTACACGTGGGCGCCACGTGGTATGGCACCTGGGTTTTGGGTACCATGACATATTTTATTTTAAAAAACAAAAAAAACAAAAAACAAAAAACAAAA
>NC_081544.1:2853159-2860366 GCF_901000735.1 Corylus avellana | reverse complement strand
TTTTTTTTTAATATATATATGTTTTTTTGGTTTTGCTTTTTTTTTGGATTTTTTTTTTTAAATAAAATATGACGTGACAAAGACTCAGGTACCACGCCACGTGGCACCCACATGTAAGAGTGACGTGGCATTCCATTAAAAAACTTGACAGAGGTATTAAATGTGTTTATTGGCTTACCACAAGTACCATTTGCGATATTTTTGAAAACTCAGTTAGCTGTTTGATTTTGATGCAAATCACAGGTACTGGAATAGTATTTTATTATTGTGCGTTCAATTAGGATAGAAAGTAGTAGACTCCTCCACACCCAAAACACAATGTTTTTCCTCTACAACCAGCGATATAGAGATGCATTAAGCAAGAAATATATTTCATTCTACAACAATGTACACATGCTATGAATTGAATTGATATATATTTTTTTGGTACTTGCATGCAATCTTTGTGGGACAAAGTTTCTTAGAGAAATTTTTTGTAACTCAATATATATATATTAAAGCATGTGATGTTAATATATATTTTAAAAAAGAGTAATGCTATCTATTTAATCTTACTTTTATTTTATTAGGTTAATATGACAGTACCCATAAACCCTTAAATTAACTCTTGTACATTAAAAAAATTCTAATAACTGGACACCGTTACATTAGCGTGCGCCATATGGAATGATGATGTAATATGTAGCGAGCATTATTCTTTTAAAAATGAGAAATAATATTTTATATTCTCTCAGCATACTCAATTAATGTGGCATGCTTAATCTACCCTTTTAAATAATGTAACACTATATTTACTATGTGACGAGGTATACATATTTCATTTTTTATAATTTTTTTATCAGTAACAAGGATGTTTTTTTTCTTCTTCCCAGTGTGTTGGATATTCCTACAATATGGAGTAGGAATATCCACCCATGCATCCAATACTGTGTCTAAACAGGATATTTCAATTATTGTTATAGTCGGGGTAGCATCATTGGTTGGATGGGGTTGCTGTGATCCGGCGCGTAGCCAAGGTACATGCATGCAATCTTTGTGGGACAAAGTTTCTTAGAGAAATTTTTTTGTTATATATATATATTATATTTTAAAGCATGTGACTCACATATATTTTAGAATAAGAAATGATTGGTGACAATATTTTTTCCTATCTCATATAATAAATCAACCATTAAATTTGTAGATTTATGTGGATTCCACCTAAGTCGATAGTAGGCCTTACAAATCTAATGGTATCTATAAAATTTGTATGAGAATATTGAAAAAATATAGGCAAATTATTGACACTAATAATTTCTCGATAATTTAAAAAAGACTAATGCTACCTATTTATTTCATCACATTTTTATCTTATTGGGTTAATGTGGCAATGCTCATTAATCCTTAGATTAGCCCTTGATGGACATTGTTACATTAATCGTGTGGAATGAGGATATAGTATGTAGCATTACTATTTAAAAAAAGAAAAATGATATTTTGCATTCTTCCGGTATACTCTGGACATAACATGCATGCTCAATCAACCATTGAATTTTTTTTGTTTCCCTTTCTAATTAAGATTGATTTAATGGTAGACTCAAGATGTCGTGCTCGATGAATGTTGAGAAAATACAAAGTAGCAATATTTCTCTTTAAAAATTCACATTAAAATCACATGTTCTGTTGATCTGAGTAAAAATACATATAAAAATCACACTTTAAAAATAAATATTAAGTTAATAGAATAAATGGGAGAAATTTCTATAACTAAATTTAAAGAAAACTCTATACATTGTCAACAAATAACAGAAATTTCCTCCAAATTAGGTTGAAGAAAATTTTCTTCAACCTAGTTTAATAAGTGTCAAGTGTCGTCTTTCACATGTTTTCTTTAATATTTTAAGAGTCATTTATTGTTATTTTACTAATCTAGGAACCAAAACATTAATTTTTTAAAAACCCAAAAATGTTGAATGACACTTGTCACTTATTAGAGTAGGTTGAAAGAAACTTTCTCCAAACCAGTTTGGAGAAAATTTGTGTCTGTCAATAAATTAAAAAACATACATATATCATGGGGCTATAGTCAACCTATAATTAATCCCCCAAACAAAATTAGCTACCCACGCGCGCAGCTCCTACAGAAGGGCAAAGACCACCTTAGCTTGTTCCTTGCTTCGATATAAAAATAGGAGCAAGCACAACCTGACTGCAAAACAAATCTGTAAGCCTGAAGAGCAAAGTTAAAGAGACCATGGCTTACCTAGGTTTCTTCCTCTCCTTTCTTCTACTCCTAGTAGCCCTGCATGGTTCCCATGCAGTGGAGTACATTGGCAAGAACTAGGCCGAAACAACCCCAGGCGGTGTCCAGTTCGATAATGAGCTAAGCATCGACTACACTAAGAAAACAATGGTGTCGGCCACCAACTTCATCTGGAGCCTCTTTCAACAAAGAAAAAAAGACGACAGAAGGAGTGTCGAGAACGTCAGCCTCCTCGTCGATGACATGGAGGGGATCTCGTACGCTATCAACAACGAAATCCACGTCGGTGCCAACTTTACCATAAAATGATGCGCATATGGCAGTGGAACGGAAACAATCAGGCTCCGAGAGGATTGATTGAAGGAATTGCTGATTTTGTGAGGTTGAAGGCTAATTACGCGCCTCCTCACTGGGTGCAGCCAGGTGGTGGGGATCGGTGGGACGACGGCGCAATTTCTAGACTACTGCAATGGTCTTAGGGATGGGTTTGTGGAAAAACTCAACAGAAAGATGAGAGATAATTATAGTGCCAACTTGTTTGTGGAGCTGCTGGGGAAGACAGTTGATCAGCTTTGGAGTGCCTACAGGGCCCAATATGGAAATTAGACAGCTTAATTATAAGCTATAACTTGTATAATTAGTATATTAATTATGTGAATAAGATGATTGAGAAGCAGTGTTAATTTGTTATTGTTATTTGTCTTTTAAAGTTAGTATTTTACTTAATTGGTAAAAAAAAGTTCCTATTTATAGGAAAAGTATTGTAAGTAGAATAATATAAATATAATAATCAAATCAAGATATTTGATTACAATAACACATGAAAGGTAAATGACTTAACTTGTATAGAAACAAATTTTAGGAGGGGAGGAGGGAGCTCCCCTCTACTACCCTCTTCTTTCTTCTCCTTCTCCTTGTTTTTTTCTCTTTTCTCTTTCCCATCCACCGCCATCCCACAGGATTTGATTGGGTTTCTAGATTTATTTTCTTCAAAATCATATATAGTTTTCTCCATCAGTTCCTTCCATCCACGCTACAGTTCACCAGCCACCCTTCTTCCAGTCGTCAGCTTTCATGCATCAATATGCCGGCCACACGCTGGTGCGTGGGTCCCATGTGCCAACGTGTCAGCGACATCGTCACTAGCACAACATCAATTCGTCAAATCCGCTCCACCACAGTCCGATGTGCCAGTCTGACTGCACCGATCACCAATCCAGTTTCTATGTCACCAATAGAAGTATGGTGTTTTACGGTTTTTTGTTTCTGTTTATGCATTCATTTTTGTTTTTGCTCCTAGCCTTTGAGCTGAGGAGGGATATTAATTTCGGTGTGAGGGGTTATCTTCACGGCCAATAAAATAAAGTTTTAAGAAAATATGGGCTACTCATGTCTTAAATCTATTTGCTTTTGGAAGCCGGAGCAGATATATTCCATAAGAAAAGTTGTGCATGAGTGAGCGGAGACTGTTGTCATAAATAGTTTTTGGATTGTGAGATTTTACGGATTTTATCTATGATGTTATATTAACATAACTTTGGACTATGTTATGTAAGAATGTTATGCTATGGGATATTGTTAGATCGAGCTATTATGTTCTAGATCTTATATATCTTGAATGAAATTTGAAATATTTTCTGTTAAAAAAAGAAAGATAAATGACTTAATAAAGAAAATGAGTAATGTTAGGTACCATCTTTTTATCCTCTTAAAATCCTCTTAAAACTGATATGGCTTTCAAAATCACCATTGAATTAAAATTCAAGTATAATTCATCTAAAATTTAATGGTAATTTTAAGAAGCATATCAAATTTAGGAGGATTTTAGGGGAATAAAAAGATGGTGCCTAACATTACTCAAAGAAAATACCGATAAAACTAATTTGGAGGTATTTGATTAACTCAACTGTTATCATATTTTTCCATATTTTGAAAGATAGAATACCCTAAAAAAATTTATTCGAATTAGAGTTGATTTTGGAGTTGAGACCACTACCTGCTATCTCACGGAAACTTCCCTTTTTATTGCAACTTTGACTTTTCAAATTGATCAAAAGTATATGCAATTTTGTACTTTTTTTTTTTTTTTTTTTTTTTCTTCTTCTTCTTCTTTTCGCTGGCAAGAAAGTTTCAGCATTGACTTGTCAAAATTTAATAGCAGTCAAGAGACCTGGTATAGTGGGGAGCCGGCGGCCAGTTTATTCGAGAATTTGTTAATCTGGACCGTTTATTCGAGAATTTGTCACTTTGAATGTAATAGTGGGGAGCCGGCGGCCAGTTTCTTATTCTTTAATTTCTGCGAGTCTTCTACTCAGCTAATTAACTAATGGGAGTTTTCTTAAACAAGAGAATGGAATATAATCTTTTCCATTAATTTTTTTTTTAATGCAATATTTCGTGCAGATTAGATGGAATTAAGTATTCCTTTCATTAAATAAGTGAAATATATGTCTTCTTAGCCTTAGATTAATAAAAGATTAAAAAAAAATAGAGCATACAATAATCAGATCATAATCATGTGGTTTTCATCTTCTTTGAATTTAGTTAATGAGTTTTCAATTTTAAGTATACAGTCCTTAGGTTTTGCACGCCCAATTTTAAAAATAGATCATTTTGTCACTTTACCATTAAAGTTAACGGTTTGTTATTTGCCACATCTATCTCATTTGGCACGTCAACAACCATCTCATCACCCCAGTGTAATGCCACGCCAACGGAACCGAAGTCTTTTATTATTGTGTGTTTGCTCTTTAATTAGGTTCTTAAGTTATATATTTTTCTAACTTTTACGTGTCAAATTAATTTTTTTTGTTGGTCTTTTTTAATTATGTTATGAATGGCTTAACACTTGTTGACAATAAAGTGAAGTGTTCCTAACATGTCAAATGAGTCATGTGACAAATGACAAACCGTTAACTTTGACAATAAAGTGACAGATGGACATATTTTTAAATTTAGACAAAACCTAAGAGCTGCATTCTTAAAATTGTAAACTCATTGACTAAATTCAAATAAGATGAAAAATTAGGTGCTAAATATGATTTTTCCCATTCTTTTATTATGAAATTTGCATTAAATTCCAATAAATCACATATTGTAGAGAAGTCAAAAGATGCATATATAGTTACTAAGAAGAGATCGAGTGGAGTTAATTAAATGATAGATTGACGTGCTTTCACTTAAGTTAATCTTAAATGTCCAAAAAAAAAAGAAAAGAAAAGAACACCACCCATCCTTATAAATTCAATTAAAAAAATACCGAAAATTGACAAAATCCGTTAATTGTTGAAATTAGAAACTTCTGTCCTTAATCCTTATCCATCACAAGGCCAAAACTTTAGGGGTGTATGGGACAATTAATTTCCTTTAGATTATGATGGTTGCTGATAATGCATGTGAACCTTTCTTTTTTCTTTTTTTTTCTTTTTTTTTTTTTTGATGAGACCGAGCGAAAAAATATTTATTGTATCCCCACTTTTTCCAGATAAAATGACTACTCAAATTAATGGGCCATAGAAATAAATTCACACAAAATATTGGACCATCAATTCAAAACTGAAATTGTACATGGAGAGAAAATTATTGAAGTTTTCATACATTTAATTTAGACTAGTTAAAGTATGTACGTCGTTCATATATAAGGGAAGGTAATGTCGGTACATGTCTCTACCTCAATCGATTAGGGATCACGCCTCATAAAATGAAAGTTATTAATTTAAATCTTTCTCATTTTTTTGTAAAAATAAAAATAAATAAATAAAAATTCCTATAGAAAGCAAACATTCAAAATTACCGGCAAATGGGGAAACGACATTAATTAATGTTTTTTTTTTTTGTAGGTCCTTGTCCAGATGAAGAAATTCATAAAATTATGAATATTAAATGTGGAATAATAAAATACATAAAATAGACACAAAAGATTTCACATAGTTCGGTTAACAACCTACATCCACAGATAAAACCCATAAAGCTACATTAAGCTCTTATTGAATGATTTATTTTACAATACATGACACTCCTATTTATAGGAGAATTGGGGTAGATAAGTTTGATCACTTTGATTACCATAAAATCTAATTACAATAAAATCAATCAATCAGATTTGATTATAAATCAAATCTGATTATATGAGATTACAATAAATTATAATGAAATCAAATATCCTAATATTCTCTAACACAGATCATAGTCAATGTTTTTTTTTTTTTTTTTTTTTGAATAAATTGGTCAAAGTCAATGCCGTGCACAAAACCGAAAAAGAGGAAGATGTCTCTCCCTTCCATTATGGCTAAAACCCGTAATACTATGTAATTAAAGTAGTGCGAGGACTTTACTCCCTATATAAATCATAGAGCACCACTGCATTTCTTGTGCAAAACCAACCAAAAAGAAACCAGAAAGACAACCATGGCTCACCGCATGATGTTTTTCCTCTCTTTCCTAGTAACCCTGGCAGCCATTGAAGGCATTCATGCAGTTGATTACGTGGTCACCAACACCGCCGAGAACACTCCCGGTGGGGTTCGCTTTAACAACGAGATCGGATCTGACTACAGCAGACAAACCTTGGTTTCTGCCACAGATTTCATATGGAGGCTCTTCCAGCAAAACAATGATGCCGACAGAAAGAATGTGCAGAAAGTGAGCTTGTTTATCGACGACATGGATGGAGTTGCATATGCTAGCAACAACGAGATCCATGTCAGTGCGAGATACATCAACGGATATTCTGGTGATGTGAAAGGAGAAATCACCGGAGTGCTTTACCATGAAATGACGCACATATGGCAGTGGAATGGTAACGGGTTGACTCCTGGAGGGTTGATTGAAGGAATTGCTGATTTTGTGAGGTTGAAGGCAGTGTATGCACCAAGTCACTGGGTGCAGCCTGGACAGGGTGATCGTTGGGACCAAGGATACGATGTTACAGCTCGGTTCCTAGACTATTGCAATGATCTTAGAAAT
>NC_081544.1:2848963-2853059 GCF_901000735.1 Corylus avellana | reverse complement strand
TATTCTCTAACACAGATCATAGTCAATGTTTTTTTTTTTTTTTTTTTTTGAATAAATTGGTCAAAGTCAATGCCGTGCACAAAACCGAAAAAGAGGAAGATGTCTCTCCCTTCCATTATGGCTAAAACCCGTAATACTATGTAATTAAAGTAGTGCGAGGACTTTACTCCCTATATAAATCATAGAGCACCACTGCATTTCTTGTGCAAAACCAACCAAAAAGAAACCAGAAAGACAACCATGGCTCACCGCATGATGTTTTTCCTCTCTTTCCTAGTAACCCTGGCAGCCATTGAAGGCATTCATGCAGTTGATTACGTGGTCACCAACACCGCCGAGAACACTCCCGGTGGGGTTCGCTTTAACAACGAGATCGGATCTGACTACAGCAGACAAACCTTGGTTTCTGCCACAGATTTCATATGGAGGCTCTTCCAGCAAAACAATGATGCCGACAGAAAGAATGTGCAGAAAGTGAGCTTGTTTATCGACGACATGGATGGAGTTGCATATGCTAGCAACAACGAGATCCATGTCAGTGCGAGATACATCAACGGATATTCTGGTGATGTGAAAGGAGAAATCACCGGAGTGCTTTACCATGAAATGACGCACATATGGCAGTGGAATGGTAACGGGTTGACTCCTGGAGGGTTGATTGAAGGAATTGCTGATTTTGTGAGGTTGAAGGCAGTGTATGCACCAAGTCACTGGGTGCAGCCTGGACAGGGTGATCGTTGGGACCAAGGATACGATGTTACAGCTCGGTTCCTAGACTATTGCAATGATCTTAGAAATGGGTTTGTGGCGGAGTTGAACAAGAAAACGAGAAGTGATTATAATGCTAACTTTTTTGTTGAATTGCTTGGAAAGTCTGTTGATCAACTCTGGAGCGACTATAAAGCCAAGTATGGAAATTAAAAAGGGCCGATTAAGAGTTCATTAATATTATTATATTTGATGTATCCTGTATCATCATATTTGATGAAATAAATAAAATATCAAAATAAATGTTTTCAGACGATTGCTTATATTATATATATATATCGTTCCTTTCCCACGCAGAGTTGGAGATTGTGCACATTTTACTGACATGAGACTACTATAAGAGCGTGTGAAATCCACTAAAATCCTTATAGTACTCCTATATAAACTTCTTCGATGCACAAAAAAATATAAAGTGGAAGCCCTCACTAGCTAAAAGATTTCGATTAATAAAATGATGCAACAAAACTTAATTTCCATCATACCAGTCTTGATAAAAATGTCATATATATCTTAGTGATTCTAACGTTGGATGGCCGGAAGCAAGTTTTGTGGTGTTACAAAGTTGATTCAAATGCTATAAAGTCATAGTTCATAAAATTTTACTAATTACAATTAATGTTTATAGGGTCAAAACGTACAGTAAAAAAAGACCAAAAAGCTTGACAGAATAACTTGTTTTAAGTTTAAGTTCAAACAAGATTTAAATCTCATGACACTGTTCATTCTCCACCACACTGTTCATGGATAAAAAGAATAAACAAAAAAATAATAATTATTGGTTTGGGAAATGAAAAAGTGGTATTAAAAAGTAAAAAATTTTGTTTTGTAGTGATTTTTTTATTTGAATAATAATAAAAAATAAATTATGTGATATAAAAAATAAATGATTTGATATAAAAGTAAAAATGTTGTTTTTAGAAAAAATGAAATAAATAGTATAATGGGTAATGAACAGTATCATGGGATTTAACAATCACCCCCTTAGATCGACTTGGCAGAATAGCTCGTCCTAAGTCAAATCGAACGCACTGCTTTGTGGGCTCTTAGCCATCCAAACAGTAAAATTGCATAAATGTCTCCTGGGTCCATCCAGAGCAGAGGTTGTTCGTATTGGTAAAGGTCAACATCTCAATCGTGGAGGCTTTATTTTGGTGGAATGACACATGTTCACCACTTAGACCACTCAAAATCATATTATATTATTATTAAAATCTTGAAGATAAAGAGTGAAAGGCACAGCGAGTAGCACTGTAGCAGCCATGGAATAAAACAAATTTTCGCACTCAGCCCATATTGATGTCTGATATCTTTGCGTTAGAAACTTATATCGATGTCTAATTTATATTTAAACAATGAAATAACCCATGACAATCATCTAAAAACATTTATTCATATAATTTATTTATTTATTTCATCAATTATCATGATGCAGGATACATTATTTATCGTATTAATATAGTTCTAACCAGCCCCTCTAATTTCCATACTTGGCTTTGTAGTCCCTCCAGAGCTGATCAACAGATTTTCCAAGTAGTTGAACAAAAAAGTTAGCATTATAACCAGTCCTCATTTTCTTGTTCAACTCAGCCACGAACCCATTTCTAAGACTATTGCAATAGTCTAGAAACCGAGCTGTAACATCGTATCCCTGGTCCCATTTATCACCTTTCCCAGGCTGCACCCAGTGGCTTGGCGCATATCCTGCCTTCAACCTCACAAAATCAGCAATTCCTTCGATCAATCCTCCAGGAGCCAACCCATTACCATTCCACTGCCAAACATGTGTCATTTCATGGTAAAGCACGCCGGTGATTTCTCTTTTCACATCACCCGAATAGCTGTTGATGTATCTCGCGCTGACGTGGATCTCGTTGTTGCTAGTAAATGCAACTCCATCCCTGTCATCGATAAACAAGCTCACTTTCTGCACATTCTTTCTGTCGGCGGCATTGTTTTGCTGAAAGGTCTTCCATATGAAATCCGTGGCGGAAGTCAAGGTTTGCCTACTGTAGTCAGATCCAATAACGTTGTTAAAGCGAACTCCACCGGGAGTGGTCCCGGCGGTGTTGGTGACTACGTAGTCAACTGCATTAATGCCTTCAATGGCTGCTAGGGTTACTAGAAAAGAGAGGGAAAACATCATGTGGTGAGCCATGGTTGTGGCTGTGGTTGTGGTTGTGGTTGTACAAGACATGCAGTGGTGCTATATGATTTATATAGGAAGTAAGAACTTGTAGTAACTTGCAAGGTGGTCCTCGCACTGCTTACAAATTAATTGTAATGGGCGTTTATCCATGAAGCAAGAGAGATACGTCCTTCTTCTTCTATTTTGGTTTTGTGCACGGCATCGACTTTGACAAAGACTTGGATCAGGACAAAGACTTTTGCGGTTTGCCAACCTAAGACCTGTCATTGTGATAATAATAAAAATTAGTCATTGAATTTACACTTTTAATAATAATAATAATAATAATAATAATAATTTTCACTCTTATATCATTTTATTTATGTGGACTAATGGAAGTGTTATAATATTATAATAAATAGCATTACTTTTTTTGGCTTAGATGCCGTAAAGAAAATTCAAAAAATCTTCTGAATTTTTTTTTCTCACCTAAGCCAAATTAGAACTCATTTTTCCTTTCTCCTTTTCATCCCCAAAAAATTAAACTCATTGTTGTATTTACCTTTTGAGTTTTGTTGTTGAGGTGTTTATCCCTTTTGTGGTTAATTAGTCCTGTAATTTGCTTTCCCTTATTTGATTTTTTTTTAAAAAAAAAAATCATATATATATATATATATATATATATATATTTTTTAATCAAATGCGAGAAAAGGTTATAAGGGATATATATATATATATATATATATATATATGTGTGTGTGTGTGTTATATCCGGCCACCTTAATTAATTGTCTTATCAAGAAAAAATGAGTTGTCGTCTTTGGTACGTCTAGCTTGCTTCACTTCTTCCACCAAAAAGACAAAAGAAAAACCCACGTTATCAGTTTAACGTTATAATCTGGACAAAATTGTCCCATACAAGATATTCATGAGGAGAAGGAAATGAAATGGAAGGGATCATTTAGTTATTTTTTGAGAGTATTTTTGTTAAAAAAATATAAAATGACAAAATTGTCCTCCTAAAAATAATTAAATGGATCTCCGAATGAAATGGAGAGGATTCAGGTCTAACTTTTCGTGGTTTTTTATTTTTATTTTTTTTTACATGTTGGCACAAGATAGGGAAGGAGATTCGAATTAGTGACCTCCACTTCATTAAGTGTGGTCTTAGTCGATTGAGCTACCTCTTAGGGACTTTTGGTC
>NC_081544.1:2840711-2848863 GCF_901000735.1 Corylus avellana | reverse complement strand
TTTGGCAAAAAATCGAGAAATCGGACCGAGTTAACACCTCTAGTTTTTCTGATAGTAATAAAAAAATAAAAATAACCTTATAAATTTCTTAACAATACAAAACTACTCCCATAGATTTGAAAAAATAAAAATATTTAAAAACGAACAAATTTAATTTTTTTTTAAAAAAAAGATCTTTTAAATAAAAAACAAAAATTTTATTTTTTATTTTTTTTAAAAACGAATTTAAAAAACCGAAAAAAAATTTATTTAAAAAAAAATTAATTTTTTTAAAACGAAAATTTTGTATTTTTTTATGCAAAAATTTTCAATTTTTATAAAAAAATTTAATTTTTATTTTTTAAAGCGAATTTTTTTTTTTTTAAAAAAAAGGAATTTTTTAGTTAAAAATAAGGGAAAAATATAAAAAAGCCCCCCAAACTACCAGCCGTTTTCGATTTAGCCCCCTGATGTTTCAAAAGTCATAAAGTAGCCCCTTAAACTACCAATCAATTGCAATTTGGCCACTCCGTTAGTCAACACCGTCAAATTGGATGGAAAATGCAAAACGACGTCGTTTTGGAATGTTAAGTTACTAAAATGCCCTTTTGAAAAAAAAAATCAATTAAAAAAATGCCCACAAAACGACGTGGTTTTGAGAAAAAAAAAATAAAAAATTAATTAAAAAACTGTGCCCCGCGAGCTCCGGCCTCGCCTAGCCTCTCCGGCGAACCGGCACCCCACGAGCACCGGCCTCACCTCGCAACCCGAACCAGCTTCCTCGAGTTTTCCAGAACAAGATGAAGGAGAGAGAGAGAGATTTTCGCACTTTCAAATTTGTTTCTTTGGATTTTGATTTTCACATCGATTTTCCCGGCACATTTTTGGGAAAAATCGCAGGTTTCAGTTTCCTTTGAATATTTTGTTTTTTTGGGCAGAGAAAATCTATAGAGCTAGTTGACTCCATTTTTGCTGAAGAGATCTATTCTATAGCTTTGACAGGTTGTAGGTTTTTGGGTCGCAACCAGTTCTTTTCGCCGGGCCGTCGATCTTTGTGTGGTTTTCTTCAAGTGTAAGATTAATGGGTTCGATTTTTTCTTGTTTGAGATGCCATTGACTGTACGAAGAAAAAGAAAAAAAAAGTTGAAGTTCCTTTCTCTTTCTTGTGAGACTTGGAATTGTACTATTCTCTTTCTCCCTGCGTGTGTTTTTTGCTGGGATTAGAATCGTGTAATGCTGAGGTCAAAGGTTCATAAAACTGGTTTGAAAACCTTTGTCTCAATTTGGTGTGTCTAGTTTTCGACACAGATTGCTAGGAATCAAAGTTTATACAGATCTGAATCAATGTCAGGCTAGCCTCGCAACCCCAACTCAGGGTCGCCGACCATCTACAGTTCTCGCCTCAGGGCCGTCAGCACTTCTATCTCCATTGAACCACCGTTTTTTTAATTAATTTTTTATTTTTTATTTTCTCAAAAATGACGTCGTTTTGGGGCTTTTCTAAATTGATTTTTTTGTTTCTTCTCAAAATGGCATTTTAGTAACTTAACCTTTCAAAACGACGTCGTTTTGCATTTTCCATCCAATTTGACGGTGTTGACTAACGGAGTGGCCAAATTGTAACTGATTGGTAGTTTGTGGGGCTACTTTATGACTTTTGGAACATCAGGGGGCTAAATCGAAAACGGCTGGTAGTTTGGGGGGCTTTTTTATATTTTTCCCTAAAAATAAAGTTATAAAACAAAATTTAAAAAACAAAAACGAAAATTTTCAAATTTTATTTTAAAAAAAAAAAATCAAATTTTTTCTTATAAAAAATGTTTTTTTTAAGAAATTTTTTTAATTTGGTATATATATATATATATATTCGTTTTAGGTTTTTTCGAGAAGTTTCACTATTTTTTGTTTTTATTTTACTAAGGGTAGTTTCGTCTGATTAGGTGTTAGTTTGAGGGGCATACCGTATATGAACTTTCCCCTATATAATATTATATACACGCTTTCTCTTAAAAAAAAAAAAAAAAACTTGATGCTATCGCTACCTTTAAATTATAAGTTCGGGTCGGCTAGGTTACTTCGGATAGTATCGGTATCGAACGGGTTTTGCCCAGCCCCGGAGACTAGCACATTACTCATGTTGGTTGGAAACAGCATCGTTTAGGAGATTGGACAAGAAACTGTGATGGGCCTAGTGGGCCACTTTGCCTTGGCATAGGCTCTTGAGGCCCCAAATATTTTACAAGTTTCCTATGCCTCCTCCTTGGGTGGAAGCTCTCAGGGCAAGTAGAAAATGCCCACTCTACCAAAAGGCTGCAGATTCTAATCTGTTTATCTTCTTATATAAGATAAAGCATCACTAGTCACACCCAAATCCTTATGGACAAATTTTGTCTGTTGAAGAAACAATGGGTTTGTTTGATAATGCATCTTGGGTTTTCAAAAGCATTAACAAACAGATGTAAATACAAAACACTTAAAATTTCTTTCATCTTTATGCCACATTAGAACATTTTTTTTTTCAACAAAAACGTACAATTTAAAAAGTTTTATCAAACTAACCATTTTTTTGTGCAATCTAAACTAATCTCAATCCAAGGGAACAGTCTCCAAGAGGTAGCTCAATCGGCTAGGACCACGCCTAATGAAACGGAGGTCACTAATTCGAATCCTCCTTACCTCTTGTGCGGACATATAAAAAAAAAAAAAATCCATAAGGAACAGATTGAACAAGCAAAAGTACCGGCGTGATCTTAGGAATACATAAGTACAAGTGCAAATATTTGGGTGAAACCAACAAATAGAATGCACTGTCTGACTGCTAAATTTCAACTTTCAAAAGACAATTTGTGAACAAAAAATATGACGATTTCATTTACTACCAAAAGAAAACCAATAAAGGTAAGGCATATTGTAAATCATCTACAAAAGGAACAGTAAAAAAGGATGACAATTTAGTGGTGATGACTTTGGCATCCATCAATCCCTCCATTTCAATTGTTTTCCTGAACATATCAATATTAACTTTGCAGCACCCTGCACAAATAAAAAATCAATTAAGAATAACAAATAACAAAAAAATAAAAAAATAAAAGAAATTACCTTGTAAAATTGGTTTGAGTGTTTCGACAATTCTATAGACGGTAGAAGCATTTGCAAAAATGTGGTCGAGAAATGTATCAAGTACGAGGTGATGAACACATCACTTTTCTTATCGAAGAGCTTATTGATAATTAAAAAATCTCTAGGAATCTCAATAAGAGATTATTTATTATGCTTAATACTATCGAGATTTCAATAAGATTTGGTGATATCTCAAGAAGAACCGTGCTCATCAACATGATCTACAAAGTTTGTTTTTGGCAGATATTTAGGTTCATAAATTTTGGAGACACCACAACTCTACCTGATCGGTTACATTTATTGTATACTAAATTACAACGGTTTTTTTTTAGTATTTTTTTTTGTTATTTATTATTTTTAATTGGTTTTAGTTATTTATTTATTTTTTTGTGTGCAGAGTATTATGCTCTTTAAATCGATTTATTTAGTAGATCGATTATGATTGATGACTTGCTGTTTGAAGTAGATATAAGCGACAAATTGATATATTATTGTGGTGCGAACCTCATATCGATTAAAACAAATTAAAAGAAATTACCTTGTAAAATTGGTTTGAGTATTCCGACAATTCCATAGACGGTAGTAGCATTTATAGACCCTACTTCGAATACACAAATCTTCACACACATTAAAATAATAATAAAAAAAAATTAAAAATTAAAAAAAATCAATTAAATAAAGTTGGGGATAAATTAAGGGTTTGACATAAAAATTATTACCTTAAGCTGATGAAAAATTAAAGGTTTTGGATGAAAATTATTACCTTCCTTGAATGGCGTGTGCCATACTACTAGAATCCTGGGGGAGGATTGTCGTTGTCCATGGCTTTAGAGGCGGTTTGGGGACAGGTTCGTAAAAGAAATGGCTCGCAGGTTAAGAGTGAGATGTGGTCGAGAAGCGTCTCGAGTATGCAGGTGATGAACACCTATAAGAAGAGCTTATTGATAATTAAAATCTCTAGTAATCTCAATAAGACATTATTTATTGAGCTTATTACTATCGAGATATCGATAACATCATATACAATGTTTGTCTTTGGTAGATATTGAGGTTCATAAATTTGTTAGAGACCACAACTTTGCATGATCTGTTACATTTACTATATACTGAATTATAAGGTATGAAGTTTTTTTTTTTTTTAAGATTTTTTTTGTTATTTGTTATTTTTAATTGGTTTTATTTATTTATCTTTTCTGTGCAGAGTGAAGAGCATAATCGTTATAGTAAAAAAATCGATTTGAAGAGCATAACACCCTAAAAAAAAAAAAAAAAAAAAAAAAAAAAATTCTAAATACAGTAAATGTAACACACTAGACACAGTTGTAGGTTCTGTGCAATCTATAAACCTCAATATTTTCCGAAAACAGACATTAAAATATATTTAGAATTTAAGAAACTAAGTCATAGAAATGTAGATTACCTTCTTTGCGTTTGGAGGAGAAAGATCAAGCGAAATGAGATTGTTTTCAGGTGGGGGTGGCTGGTTCTCGAATAGGATTCCAAACAAGTGTCTTCCAAACGGTGACAAGAAGGCTGGAATCCTAGGGGAAGGTTCCAAATATTACTCAATTGAGTGTTGATGATTATAGTTGTTGGAATATTTTATATTTTCTAACTTAGGTTTATTAATATTTTCCTTAACAAGTTATTTATCTTTATGTTAAAATATTTTTGTTCTCCGTTATTATATTTCCTTGTAATGTTTATTATATTATTTAATTAGTTTAGGGTTACTTGATCACTACTCATTGTCTCTCTATAAATAGAGAGTTATGTAATATTGTTTGACATAGTAAATATACAAGATGTAGCTCATACGTCTCTCTCTGCTTCATCCCCATGGTGGATATCAATATCCACATATAAAACATGCTTTGGAAGCTCAGTATCATGAGGTCTTTCCTGGAATTGGACACTGGGTGTATGCTGAAGCTTTGAGAGATTATTAAGAAGCATAGCCCGTATATCATCCAATAATTGGCGTGAATTCTTATTTTCCATGTTACTTGGGGAAAACACTCATAATACTCATGTTATGGCATCTTATGATCAACTTCCACTCCAAGTGCAACCCCTGTCAGCTTCGTAGCACCAGCATCAAGCAACATTTCGAATAGTATAACCACCCCCACCCAATAGCAATAGTGGGACATTAAACGATCTCATAAATCTGACACACTATGCATGACCTTTGATAGAAAGATTGAAGCATCCTAGTCTGTCCCCAGATAAAGAGTCAGCACCACACTGGAGAACCACAACACCAAACCTAAAAACTTCCATCACCTTTTCAATTATTGGCTTGAACAATGGTAGCTCTTGTTATCAATCCCATCATCTAGTGGAACATTAAGGGAGTTGTTACGTGATTGCGTAACTGACCGAGTAACTCGAGCTTCGACAGGATAAGAAGCAGGATCTTGCTTCTTATTCTTACCTATGGTGCTAACTTGGGAAAATTAGCATAGGAAATTGGAGGTTCCTGGGCCTCTTTCAAACAATAGAGTTTGAGAATATAATTTGCATGCCTTCTTATTAAAAGATCTCCTCTTTAAATAGAGGGAACTAAATCTTCTTGGAATTGAGTTCTAGAACTTAGAATTCAACTCCTACAATGACACTTACTCATTCACGTGGAATTCAATCCAGTGAGGATTATTTGTAATTTAAACTAATAGAGATAACTTAAGACTTGAAAACAAGATAACTTGATAAGTGCTGCACTATTATCTAATGCAATACATATCCTAACTCAATTTAAATAAAAGACTCCAACTAAGATAAAGCAAAGCATAAACCTAAGGATGCTATATCTTAATTAAAAGACTCTAACTAACGAATCCAGCATGCAAGACTCCTTCTCACTTTCCAATACCTCCTCTCATAACATTCCTCCCCCCTTTGAACTGTCCTTGTCCTCAAGGACAATTCTCTGGAAGTTGTTGCTGGATGATAGGTTTGGTTGATGTGTCCATTTATGATGGACCCACCCGATCTTCCTTCTTTTTGCCTCTCTCTCCACCCTCTTCTCTTCCTCCAAACGGTGCACAAGATGTTTGAGGCCTCTTAACTCCACCTCTCGGTTCTTCCATGAAAACTTCATCAAGAGTTTTGCAAAATCCCAAAATATTGGTCCAAGCGTGCGTAACCACTGAGTACCCAAAACCACCTCACATGCATCCATGTGTAATATGAAAAAATCCACCGTGAATGGTTCTCCTTGCAGCCACAACGTTATCCCTGCACATAGACCTGTGCAACTAATTTTGTCTCCACTATCTACTATAACGTGCATCTTTCCAATGGGTTTTGGTTTCAATCCCAATCTGTTGGCTATTTGTGGATTGAGAAAGTTGTGAGTACTTCCCGAATCCATCAAAACGACCACTCCCATTTTTCCTAGATACCCTCTCACACGCATTGTTTGTGGGTTGGTTGTTCCTGTTAGTGCATGTATTGAAATAATCGGTTCCACCCCCATCACATTTGCATCATCGTGGACCTTTTCCTCTTCGTTTTCATCCTCACTCAGGTATACTCCTTCGATGACAAATAATTTTTTACAACGATGCCCTGGAACAAACTTTTCATCGCAATTGAAACACAAACCTCGTGTTCTTCGTTCTTGCATCTCAGAGGTAGATAGGTGACGTGTTGGAATAATTTCTCCCTTGTCCAGATTTGAGGGAGGCAATAGAGGAGTTGTCTCCTTTGGTGTCATGCGCTTCTCGTCTGATATTGGAGGTTTCTTCAAACTCCAATTCCTTGCTTCATACAATCTGGCCAGACCGATGGCTTCGGTTAATGAATTGGGTCTGCCTGCTTGCACCTCCGTCCTCACTGTTCCTTTAAGGCCGCTGATAAAGCACCCTAATTGGTGCGAGTTTGATAACTTGCCAACGCGACTAAGAAGTTGTTCAAATTGGGATTGGTATTCCCTCACAGATCCGGTTTGCTGCAATTTTGTAAGGTCGCCAAAATGATCTTCGAATATGGTTGGGCCGTAGCGTATGTGGAGTGCCTTTTTTAAAGAATTCCAGGTTGGTATCTCCTCATCTTCCTTCCACAATTGATACCACAATTGAGCCTCCTTTTCTAGGTGATAGGCTGCCATTGGTAACCTCTCTTCTTCGATTGTTCTTTGAAATTCAAAGAATTGCTCCACTCGGCAAATCCAGCTTGTAGGATTGTCCATCCCATTATACTTTGGGAAATCCAGCTTGGCTAATTTCGGTGCCATGGAATTTTGGTTTCCATGGTGTGGCTTGTCACGAGTTCTTGCTGTAGAATTTTCCCCATAATTTTTTTCTTCTTTGGACAACCTTCTGTTGATCTCCATTATTTCCCTGGAGTTCTCGGATAGCATTTTGGCAGATTCCTTGGAGTTCTCGGCTTGCACTCTGGCAGTTTCATTATTCTTCTTTATCATTCCTTCGAACATGGTTTGAAGGTTGGCGAGTTGTTTTTCCATCCGCTCCATACGTGGATCGGCCATCGGGATCGAACTACGCTCTGATACCACTTTGTTACGTGATTGCGTAACTGACCGAGTAACTCGAGCTTCGACAGGATAAGAAGCAGGATCTTGCTTCTTATTCTTACCTATGGTGCTAACTTGGGAAAATTAGCGTAGGAAATTGGAGGTTCCTGGGCCTCTTTCAAACAATAGAGTTTGAGAATATAATTTGCATGCCTTCTTATTAAAATATCTCCTCTTTAAATAGAGGAAATTAAATCTTCTTGGAATTGAGTTCTAGAACTTAGAATTCAACTCCTACAATGACACTTACTCATTCACGTGGAATTCAATCCAGTGAGGATTATTTGTAATTTAAACTAATAAAGATAACCTAAGATTTGAAACAAGATAACTTGATAAGTGCTGCACTATTATCTAATGCAATGCATATCCTAACTCAATTTAAATAAAAAGACTCCAACTAATAATAAGATAAAGCAAAGCATAAACCTAAGGATGCTATATCTTAATTAAAAGACTCTAACTAATGAATCCAGCATGCAAGACTCCTTCTCACTTTCCAATACCTCCTCT
>NC_081544.1:2832350-2840611 GCF_901000735.1 Corylus avellana | reverse complement strand
CTCTTGTGTGGACATGTCAAATATATATATATATATATATATATATATATATAATGATTATCTCAAATTTAATAGCAATTTTAAAAATCAAATCACACATTGGAAAAGACAATCGCTTATAAAACTCAATCTTATTAGTAAAAAATCAATATAAAACTTAGCATTCGTAGACTTTTTTATAATCCATCCATTTTACGTGAATTAATCATCTTTCTAATATGAGGTTACCCTTTGCCCTTATCTAGTGCATATGCAAGTCTTTTTTTTTTTTTTCTATTCAAAGTGGGGAAAGGAAAATCATATGCAATTCCTTGCATGCAATTTCCACACGGTCAGAAAGATCAACCTATAACTAATACCTCGAGAAAAAAATGACATTTTGGAAATTTCCAATTAGTTACGCGGCTCTTACCGTAGGAGTAGGACAAACGTACTCCACATTGCGTAAGGAACCTGCAATTAGGCCAACCCTATATAAATACACTGGAGCAAGAACACAACGCAAATTAAGCCTGAAAACAGAGTTAAAAGAAACCATGGCAAACCTCAGTTTCTTCCTCTCCTCTCTTCTAGTCCTAGCAGCCCTGCATGGCACCCACGCAGTTGATTACATTGTCACGAACCGGGCGGAAACAACCCCAGGCGGTGTCCGCTTCAATAATGAGCTGGGCGTCGACTACACTAAGGAAACGATGGCGTCCGCCACCAACTTCATCTGGAACCAGTGGCGGAGCCAGACATTTCAGAATGTAGGGGCCATAAAAAAAAAATTTCGTGTCCTAAATTTTTTTTTTTTGTCCTAAAAATTTTTTTCACACTGAAATTTTGGCAATTCACACAATATATGCATCACAAAAAAATATTTATAAAAGTTCATAAATATGCGCTCAAATTGATATATTAGAAATATAACATATCGGCACTACATCAAAAAGACAGAAATACAAAAAAGTGTCTAGAACTGCACTTTACGATCTTTTAGAAATACAAAATCATCAAGTATCGAATCTAAATCGAAGCTTTCAGTAATTTCCCTTACAATATAAAGAATTAAACTATTTGCAAGAAAATCATTCTCCATTTTGTTGCGTAGTTATTTTACAATTTTCATTGCTGAAAATGCTCGTTCGGTAGTTGTTGTAGATACTAGAAGAGTCAAAATAAGACGAATCAATCTATCAATAAGATAGTATATCTTTGATTTTTCTGTCTTTGCCAATCCTTGGCATAATTCTGCAATAGAAGATAAATTTTGTAATGTCGAATCGGGCCATTTGTAAACTAAATTTATTTTGTAAACTAAATTTGTGCTCTTGAAAGTTCATTTTGTAAACTTTTTTTTTTTTATTTTTTTTTTATTTATTTTTTTTTAAAATATGGAGGGGCCAGCTGCAGCGCATTGGGCCCTATTTAGAAAAAAACAAATGAACTTTCAGGAAAATGGAGGGGCCCTATTTAGAAAAGAAAAAAAAACAATAAATTAATGCTGATCCACGGCCTAGTGCTGAAAGTGTGAAATTTTTTTTCAAAAAAAAACCTTTTTTTCTCAATAAATTAATGCTCATCTTTAATTTTTTTTCAAAAAAAAATTCTTGGGGGGGCCACGGCCACCTCTGGCCGACATGTGGCTCCGCCACTGTCTGGAACCTCTTTCAACAAAGCAATGAGGCGGACAGAAAGAGCGTCGAGCGCGTGAGCCTCTTCGTAGATGACATGGACGGAATCGCGTACACTAGCAACAATGAAATCCACGTCGGTGCCAACTATATCGGAAACATAACGGCTGATATCAAGTGGGACTTCAATGGGGTGCTTTACCATGAAATGGTACACATATGGCAATGGAATGGTAACAATCAAGCTCCCAGAGGATTGATTGAAGGAGTTGCTGATTTTGTGAGGTTGAAGGCTGATTACGTGCCTTCTGGCTGGGTGCAGCCAGGGGGCGGGGATCGGTGGGACGAGGGCTACTCGGTGACGGCGCGGTTTCTAGACTACTGCAATGGTCTCAAGGATGGGTTTGTGGCAGAACTCAACAAAAAGATGAGAGATGGTTACACTGACAACTACTTCGTGGAGCTGATAGGGAAGACAGTTGATCAGCTTTGGAGTGACTACAAGGCTCAATATGGAAATTAATTAGGCAGCTTAGCTATAAGCCTATAACTGATATAATTAGTATATTAGTTTGAATTAATAAGATGATCGAGATGCAGTATTAATTTATGATCATGATAAAATAAAGACACTTGTGAAATAAATATTACTTTGGTCGGTGAAATCTCTCTCCCAGAGAATATTTTACTATTAGCATCAAGTTGTATCTGTGAATTTGGAATTCGAATATATGAAGATCATTTAAGCCTGATGTGGACTTGCATCATGGTTTGATTACTTGCAATTGTAATTTGTAAGGGCAGTGACGGCCGGTGGGAACAGGAGACTCTGAGCTCTTCCCGCTCGTATTTCTTGACTTGTAGCAAGGGAAAAGGCCCAAAATACTGAAATAGTCCATATACATACATAGTCCAGAAAAAAAGTAAAGAAGAAAAGAAGAAAAGATTTTTTAATTACGCAACTGCGACCAGATGTTCAATTTTGAGGTGTGAGTTTCAGTTCGGTTGGTGTCGAAATGAGCATTTTCACCTATCAATTCATAAAAGTCGGTTAAGTCGATTAATTAACTGACTTCATACCGACAATGAATAGTTTCAACTTTTTCGGTTAATTGGTGGTTGGTTAAGTCGATTAATTGTCGATCACAAGTTTTTATGTTAAAATTTATCAATTTCTTTGTAACTACAGAATCAGTAAATAATATTTTTTTAAATGAAAAGAAAAAGTAAATTCATGCAACATGAACCAAAATGACAACCACAAATTAAATAAGTTGGACAAACACAATAAAAAAAGGTACCAGATAAAATTCAAAATTTACTTGAAAAAACGGCTAAGTCGGTTAATTGTCGGTTAACTGATAAAAAAAAAAATCTTATCACCTACCGAACCAAACCGATGTCAAAATAGTATTTTTATTCCGCCTATCGACCGCCAAAAGTCAGTTGTCGGTCGGTGACGGCTCAGTGGCGGTCGATAAGTGGTTGGTAGGCGATAAACAATTAATGTGCCCACCTCTACATATATGCATGAAGTGCCCAAGGGCCAAAGACAAGGAACCCGGTCTTCACGAAATAAATATTGTCACGTAAACAAATTAATAGACGGTTGTATTTGTATTAATACCGGTTGGAATATTAGTCCATTCACACCAATTGAAGGAAAAATGAAACGGCATTAATGTTCAACCAAAATAAAAATTAAAAATAAGCAGAAACTTTACAAAACTCCTTTAATTTTTATTATTTTTGCAATTATTCTTTTAAGGGTAAAGTCTACTTAACCCCTTCAAACTACCACCCCACGACAATATACCTTACAAATTATCAATTGCGACAATTTACCCCCCAAACTACCAAAACAATGAAATTGTACCCCCCAATGCTAGCAAAGTGACAAAATTACCCCTATATAATTTTCAATAAGACAAAAATACCCTTAAAATTTTGAAAAAATAAATAAATTTTAGTATTTTTGTTTTTATTTTAGTAATGGTAATTTTGCAATTTTGTTAAAAGTAGAGGCACATTATCATTGTTTTGGTAGTTTGAGGGGTAAATTGTCACAATTGATAGTTTGGGAGGTAGATTGTCATTGTGGTGGTAGTTTTAGAAGGTTAAGTGAACTTTACCCTTCTTTTAAACTTTAAAATCTTTTAATTTAGTATATCGAACTTTCAATTTTTTGCAACTAAGTGTCAAAATTACCAAAATACTGTTTTAAAAAATAAAAAATAAACAAACAAAGATTCAGGGGTTAGCAACGCAACCAGATACACCAATTTTTTAAATCTCTTGATCGAGCCCCGTGTTTTTAGGTGGTGTTAAATTTTGGACTTCTTTCGTGGAGTTTCTTCTTGTGCCAAAAGCCCCGGTATTTTGGCAATTTTGCAAAGGGAAATGCTAGGTACTCCACGAAAGAAGTCCAAAATTTAACATCAGCTAAAAACACAGGGCTGGATCAAGAGATTTAAAAAATTGGCCTATCTGGATTATATAGAGCACCGTTTGTCCTGTTCCTTTTGTCACTTTGATTATTTGAATTTACTAGAGCCAGCCGGTCATTAGACTTCACTTAATAATTTGTCCAACTCTAGCTTCTAATCAGGACAATTACTAAACGGTTCCTAATTAATTAGGATGGGAATTAGAATTGGAACCTACCGTTCTGGCGTTTTTTTATTGGGTTTTTCTGAAATGGGAACCAAATTCATATTCGTCTCATTAATTAAGTGGAATACCTTTTTTAGTCTCCATTAATTAATCAAAAACAAAAATAAACGAACAACAAATGATATAATAATTAAATCATGTGTTTTTCCTTCTTCTTTTTTTTAATCTTAATTAACTTAATATCCACAAAAAGGAAATAAAAATAGTCTTATCCATTCTATTCCGTTCGATTCTTTCTTGATTTATTTCATTTATTTTCTATTGTCCTCTTTCAAATAAGTCTCCTTTCGTAAATTCCCAAACACACTCGATCATCCATTATCAATTGTGTGAAAACAGTTTGGTTTTTGTTGTTAAAAAACATTAAAACTAAAAACTAAAACTAAAACAGAAATCAAACTGTCTTCACACAAATTATGTTTCGCTTATTTGGCTCCCCACTCTTCTGTGTATGAAGTAAACGTGGCCTTTGGATCCCCTATTCTCTCTTCCATTTGGACTAGAAATGGGAAAGATTTTCTCCTATAATCTTTTCCTTATTCAATTAAAAAGGGGGGCGGGGAAAAGTGCAGTTTACCCCCTTGAAGTTTCAGGGGTTTTTCAATTTTAACCCCAAAGTTCAAAAATTGGCAATTTACCCTTCTGAAGTTTCAAAAATTGGTAATTTAAACCTTCCGTTACTAATTTCCGTTAAATTGGACCAAAATTTTTTTAAAAAAAGCCTGAAGGTAATGATGTAATTTCATAGATTTCCGTTCATTTAGACGGAAAAATTAAACGGAGGGTTTAAATTGCCAATTTTTGAAATTTCAGGGGGGTAGATTGCCAATTTTTTTAACTTTTGGGTTAAAATTGAAAAACCCTTGAAACTTCATGGAGGTAAACTGCATTTTTCCAAAAAAATAAATAAATAAATAAACGTGGCCTTCCAAACTGCTCAGTTTTCTAGATAAACTCAGCCTTTTCATTGTGTTGATGATCAGGAGAAAATTAATTTCCCAGCTCAAATTAATTGGCCAAGCAAAAAACTCATATTAATTAAGGGACCTTCAATTCAAAACTTAAATCATATACGTACCAGAAAAGAAATAGATCAGAAAATTAGTCGTAAGAATTACCACCTTTGAAAATTCATTAGTATTAAAAAAATGAAAAGAAACTTTTAAATGCTCATTTTAATTTGCAAGTAGTGCGAACACCACCTTGCAATTTACTTAAAAGTCTAAACTCTCTATAAATCATACACCACCTCTGCATTTCTTGAGCAAAAACAACTAGCACTACAGCTGGCCTAGTCCTACAATGGCTCACCGCATGATGTTTTTCCTCTCTTTCCTTGTAACCCTAGCAGCCATTGAAGGCATTCATGCAGTTGACTACGTAGTCACCAACACCGCCAGGAACACTTCTGGCGGGATTCGCTTCGACAAAGATATTGGATGCGTATACGGTAAGGAAACATTGATTTCTGCCACGGAATTCATATGGAGGCTTTTCCGAGAAGATGATTGTGCGGACAGAAAGAATGTGCAGAAAGTGAGTTTGTTTATCGACGACATGGATGGAGTTGCATATGCTAGCAACAACGAGATCCATGTTAGCGCAAGATATATCAATGGCTACTCGGGGGATTTGAAAAGGGAATTCACAGGGGTTATTTACCATGAAACGACACATATTTGGCAGTGGGATGGAAAAGGGTTGACTCCTGGAGAATTGATTGAAGGAATTGCTGATTTCGTGAGGTTGAAGGCAGGGTATGCCCCTAGCCACTGGGTGCAGGCTGGGAAAGGTGATAAATGGGACCGTGGCTACGATGTTACGGCTCGGTTTTTGGACTATTGCAATAGTCTTAGAAATGGGTTCGTGGCTGATTTGAATAAGAAGTCGAAGAGTTCTTATAATTCTACTTTTTTTGTTGAGTTGCTCGGGAAGTCTGTTGATCAGCTTTGGAGTGACTACAAAGCAAAGTATGGGAATATTTAAAGGGTTCTAGTTAAGAGCTTATTAATTAATATGATCGTAAAATGTTGTATCTTGCATTATCATCTAAATAAATTTGCTTAATTAGATGATTGCTTTATAATGCCTTTCCTAGTACTACATAGCTTCTTTTTGAATTTTCTAATTAATGGATTTTTTTTTTTTTTTTTTCGTTTTTATCGTGTTTAATGAACTATATATGCATGCTTGAACCTTCTTAATACAATCGTTACATACGTAACCAACGCTTATTACAAAGGTAAATCAAATGCAACTAATTTAGTATGAGGACTAGCATATTCATGCTGACGTGGATAGCCCCCAACATGTTTAAGCAGATACAGATGGTGTCTTAAGAAAATGAACAGTCTGATTCATTTAATGGTTAATAAAACCTTCAATATATAGCTACCTAAATACAAAAGCTCTCTGGCTCCCTAATAAGCATTTTAACAAAACAATTCAAAAGACTGATCAACAAGTCCACCCACCACTTTCATGTGCAGGGGAGGATGGATAAACATAATTCACAGCACTGAAGCAACGACGATAGCACCAAGAAGATCAAATCTTATTTCGTGTTAACATTGTACATTGGATAGAAATAGTAAGAGTTCATTCTAAACAAACATGTTTTCGATCTTTATAAGTAATCGAAATTCATTGAAACACAAAAGAGCGCACCCAAATACACAGAAAGTATATAAGAGAAACACCAAAATATTAGGAAACTCTTTATTGGAAGACCCAAAATATCCAAGTAAACTATCACTGGAGTTTTCGAATGGCTAAAACAACTTCAGTAATGGCCTGGAATTTTCTCCTTTCCTTGAGAAGCAGCTTTGCCATTTCAAGAGCCCGGCGTTCACATTCTGCTCGTTTGCTAGCATCAGTGATTGATTCAAAATCCTCAACATGTGCCACTCCAACAATTCTCCTGTCAATCAGAATATGCCACAAGAGAAACATTAGTTATAGGATTTAAAATCAAAATATATTAGAATATGGTTATTAAATCTGATGGCACATATTATATTAAAGAAAGCATTCTTCTATTCAGAAGGGGAAATGCCCTTTATCCCAGTTGATTGGTGAAACAGTCCGGCAAATGATTAGATGGCACATATTATATTAAAGAAAGCATTCTTCTATTCAGAAGGGCAAATGACCTTTATCCCAGTTGATTGGTGAAACAGTCTGGCAAATGATTATATATATATGTATATATATATATATGGTGACACAGCTTGTTTGATTTTTATAGAGTATAATCAGAAAGAAATAACTCAAATTTTGGCTCTGCAGGTTAAAAATGTTGACTCAAATTAGCATTTACGGT
Source organism: Corylus avellana (assembly GCF_901000735.1). Lineage (NCBI taxonomy): Eukaryota > Viridiplantae > Streptophyta > Magnoliopsida > Fagales > Betulaceae > Corylus > Corylus avellana. Next base: position 2,833,000 of record NC_081544.1, on the reverse strand, counting down.
CTTCAAGAGATGCACAAAACCCAGTGCATTAAGAATGTAAATTCTAAACGGTGAATGTGGTTAAAGTTTCAAAAGCAGTGGAAAGAATAATTATTGAAAAATTTACACCCAGATACGCAACATAGAGTGAAACATAAGAATCTGTAATCGGTCTTGTTACCTTATCATTTTGGCAGCACCAAATCCAAGGGTGTCATGGAACAAATCTTCCATAAATTTCTTTTGTACAAGCCGCTGAAGCTCAGGATTGTTATATATTGCGGGAAGATATGCCTCACCAGAACCATCCTTGTGCTCATCCCAAAGTGCAATGAATTTCTTGTGGAAAAGATTCCATGTCTCTTCAATTGTCCTCAAAATCCACTCCTTATACGTCTGCACAATAATGTGAATATCAGAGATGACTCTTAACAATAAATTAAGAACGAGAAGTAATAAGTAAAAAACTCCAAGCCAGGCTATAAGTCATGCTTTCCATACAAGGAAACTGCAACGGATAGTTTCATAAGAAACAAGCAAATGCAAAGAACTTCACCAAAAGAAGAAGATATTACAGCAAAAGAGTCGAAGCATCATACAAATCAGTAATCATCTCTTTCCAACAGCCCATCCATTTATTATCAACTCGTGATCACAAGTTCTGCATGCTA
>NC_081544.1:2821106-2832250 GCF_901000735.1 Corylus avellana | reverse complement strand
GGGTTTGTGGCGGAGTTGAACAAGAAAACGAGAAGTGATTATAATGCTAACTTTTTTGTTGAATTGCTTGGAAAGTCTGTTGATCAACTCTGGAGCGACTATAAAGCCAAGTATGGAAATTAAAAAGGGCCGATTAAGAGTTCATTAATATTATTATATTTGATGTATCCTGTATCATCATATTTGATGAAATAAATAAAATATCAAAATAAATGTTTTCAGACGATTGCTTATATTATATATATATATCGTTCCTTTCCCACGCAGAGTTGGAGATTGTGCACATTTTACTGACATGAGACTACTATAAGAGCGTGTGAAATCCACTAAAATCCTTATAGTACTCCTATATAAACTTCTTCGATGCACAAAAAAATATAAAGTGGAAGCCCTCACTAGCTAAAAGATTTCGATTAATAAAATGATGCAACAAAACTTAATTTCCATCATACCAGTCTTGATAAAAATGTCATATATATCTTAGTGATTCTAACGTTGGATGGCCGGAAGCAAGTTTTGTGGTGTTACAAAGTTGATTCAAATGCTATAAAGTCATAGTTCATAAAATTTTACTAATTACAATTAATGTTTATAGGGTCAAAACGTACAGTAAAAAAAGACCAAAAAGCTTGACAGAATAACTTGTTTTAAGTTTAAGTTCAAACAAGATTTAAATCTCATGACACTGTTCATTCTCCACCACACTGTTCATGGATAAAAAGAATAAACAAAAAAATAATAATTATTGGTTTGGGAAATGAAAAAGTGGTATTAAAAAGTAAAAAATTTTGTTTTGTAGTGATTTTTTTATTTGAATAATAATAAAAAATAAATTATGTGATATAAAAAATAAATGATTTGATATAAAAGTAAAAATGTTGTTTTTAGAAAAAATGAAATAAATAGTATAATGGGTAATGAACAGTATCATGGGATTTAACAATCACCCCCTTAGATCGACTTGGCAGAATAGCTCGTCCTAAGTCAAATCGAACGCACTGCTTTGTGGGCTCTTAGCCATCCAAACAGTAAAATTGCATAAATGTCTCCTGGGTCCATCCAGAGCAGAGGTTGTTCGTATTGGTAAAGGTCAACATCTCAATCGTGGAGGCTTTATTTTGGTGGAATGACACATGTTCACCACTTAGACCACTCAAAATCATATTATATTATTATTAAAATCTTGAAGATAAAGAGTGAAAGGCACAGCGAGTAGCACTGTAGCAGCCATGGAATAAAACAAATTTTCGCACTCAGCCCATATTGATGTCTGATATCTTTGCGTTAGAAACTTATATCGATGTCTAATTTATATTTAAACAATGAAATAACCCATGACAATCATCTAAAAACATTTATTCATATAATTTATTTATTTATTTCATCAATTATCATGATGCAGGATACATTATTTATCGTATTAATATAGTTCTAACCAGCCCCTCTAATTTCCATACTTGGCTTTGTAGTCCCTCCAGAGCTGATCAACAGATTTTCCAAGTAGTTGAACAAAAAAGTTAGCATTATAACCAGTCCTCATTTTCTTGTTCAACTCAGCCACGAACCCATTTCTAAGACTATTGCAATAGTCTAGAAACCGAGCTGTAACATCGTATCCCTGGTCCCATTTATCACCTTTCCCAGGCTGCACCCAGTGGCTTGGCGCATATCCTGCCTTCAACCTCACAAAATCAGCAATTCCTTCGATCAATCCTCCAGGAGCCAACCCATTACCATTCCACTGCCAAACATGTGTCATTTCATGGTAAAGCACGCCGGTGATTTCTCTTTTCACATCACCCGAATAACTGTTGATGTATCTCGCGCTGACGTGGATCTCGTTGTTGCTAGTAAATGCAACTCCATCCCTGTCATCGATAAACAAGCTCACTTTCTGCACATTCTTTCTGTCGGCGGCATTGTTTTGCTGAAAGGTCTTCCATATGAAATCCGTGGCGGAAATCAAGGTTTGCCTACTGTAGTCAGATCCAATAACGTTGTTAAAGCGAACTCCACCGGGAGTGGTGCCGGCGGTGTTGGTGACTACGTAGTCAACTGCATTAATGCCTTCAATGGCTGCTAGGGTTAGTAGAAAAGAGAGGGAAAACATAATGTGGTGAGCCATGGTTGTGGTTGTGGTTGTACAAGACATGCAGTGGTGCTATATGATTTATATAGGAAGTAAGAACTTTAGTAACTTGCAAGGTGGTCCTCGCACTACTTACAAATTAATTATTATGGGCGTTTATCCATGACGCAAGAGAGATACGTCCTTCTTCAGTTCTCTTCTATTTTGGTTTTGTGCACGGCATCGACTTTGACCAAGACTTGGATCAGGATAAAGACTTTTGCGGTTTGCCAACCTAGCTAAGACCTATCATTGTGATAATAATAAAAATTAGTCATTGAATTTACACTTCTAAAAATAATAATAATAATAATAATTTTCACTCGATCTTATATCATTTTATTTATATGGACTAATGGAAGTATTATAATATTATAATAAATAGCATTACTTTTTTGGCTTAGAAGCCGTAAAGAAAATTCAAAAAATCTTCTGAATTTTTTTTTTCTCACCTAAGCCAAATTAGAACTCATTTTTCCTTTCTCCTTTCCTTCCCCAAAAAATTAAACTCATTTTTGCATTTACTTTTTGGGTTTTGTTATCAGAGTATCCATCTCTTTTGTGGTCAATTAGACTGTAATTCGCTTTCTCCCATTTGATTTAAAAAAAAAAAAAAAAAAAATCATATATGTCTTAATCTGGCCACCTTAATTTATGTCACCATTTAATTATTATTTGTCTTATCAAGAAAAAATGAGTTGTCGTCTTTGGTAGGTCTAGCTTGCTTCACTAGCTTCTTCCACCAAAAAGACAAAAGAAAAACCCACGTACGTTATCAGTTTAACGTCATAATCTAGACAAAATTGTCCCATACATGATATACGTGATGTAGCCTTAATTAGGGAGAGGGGAATGAAATGGAGGGATCCAATTACTTATTTTGGAGAGTATTTTTATTCAAAAATATAAAATGACAAAATTGTCTCCTTAAAAATAATTAAATAGATCCTCAAATGAAATGGAGAGGATCCAGGTCCTAACTTTTGGTCTTTTTTTTTTTTGATATGTCCATACAAGATGAAAAGGGAGATTCAAATTAGTGACTTCCACTTCATTAGGTGTGGTCTCAGTCGATTGAATTACCTCTTTGGAGACTTTTGATCCCGTGTTAGATAATGACTGATGTTTTTAATTTTAATAATTAAGGATTTGAGTCTTGGTCACGTGACTAACAGACCCTTTCGTCAATTTTTGGCTTATTTTATTTATTTAATATGGAGGCAGAATAAATATTTAATTATTCTTTTGATTTCAACAATTTTATAATTATCGCTTTAAACTTTAAAAACTCTCAATTTAATTTTATTGTTTTCTTTCATTTATTTGGATATTTAAGATTTACGACTGATATTCTAGTGAAAAGCATGCCTGCCAATATGGCAATATATCTGTTAAAGGGTTTGAATTACACTTCATCACTCTCTTCTTTTTTTAATGTAGGATTATAATATATATATATATATATATATACACACAATGTGATTTACAGGAATTTAATGCAATTTTCATTAGAAAGAAAAGAAAAAAGCACATGATTTGATTATTATACCGTCTATATATATTAATCTGAGGCTAAAATGACATTTCACTTTATTTAATGAGAGGCCAGGAATACGTAATTCCATCTAATTTCACGAAATATTGCATTAAAAAGGATGAGATTCTATTCCATTCTTTCATTTTCTTTAAGAAAACCCCCAAAAAAATCCTACCGTGTTGGCTTTTTGACTTCAACCTTTGAAAATCTTCCCATCCAAAGTAGAAAATCGCAGAAATTAAAGTCTAAAAAACCGGCCGCCGGCTCCACATGACTGTTTTTTTTCTTTACTTCACATTACTATTAAATTCATGAATGTGACAAATTCTAGAATGACAAGTAACGGTCCAGATTAACGAAATGAGCGCTAGCTGTTAGATTTTGACAAGTCAATCCTGATTGTAATCTTTTTTCTTTTTCTTTTTTTAAATATAGGGGTGGTACCGCTCTGAGTAATGTAAGAATGGGGATTATAAATTTTTTTTTTAGTTTTTTTTAACTATGATGTAATTTTTAAAATCATCAATAGATGTTTTTAAGAAGATAAATGCTAAAGGCTCAACTTTTACCTTTTTTTTAAAAAAAAAAATGGAAAATGGAAAAAATGTCCGAAGCAACCCTATCTATTTTTTGCCTTTCTTTTATTTGGTATTTTTTAAAAATAAAAAATGGTATTTTTCTTCATAATAATGACATTTTCTTAAATAGTTCAATCTGTTGGAAACTATACATTATAAAGCGGAAGTCACTAGTTTAAATTTTTCCTCCCCCTCTTATGTGGACATGCCAAATATATATATATATATCATCTCAAATTTAATAGCAATTTTAAAAATCACATCACATTTGAAAAGACTTGTATGTATCCATAATTAATAATCGCTTATAAAACTCAATCTTATTAGTAAAAAATCAATATGAATCTTAGCATTCGTAGACTTTTTATAATTCATCCATTTTATGTGAATTAATCATCTGCCTAATATGAGGTTACCCTTTGCCCTTATCTAGTGCATATGCAAGTCTTTTTTTTTTTCTTTTTTTTTTTTTTTTCTATTCAAAGTGGGGAAAGGAAAATCATATGCAATTCCTTGCATGCAATTTCCACACGGCCAGAAAGATCAACCTATAACTAATACCTCGAGAAAAAAAATTACATTTTGGAAATTTCCAATTAGTTACGCGGCTCTTACCGTAGAGTAGGACAAACGTACTCCACATTGCGTAAGGAACCTGAAATTAGGCCAACCCTATATAAATACATTGGAGCAAGAACACAATGCAAATTAAGCCTGAAAAACAGAGTTAAAAGAAACCATGGCAAACCTCAGTTTCTTCCTCTCCTCTCTTCTAGTCCTAGCAGCCCTGCATGGCACCTACGCAGTTGATTACATTGTCACGAACCGGGCGGAAACAAGCCCAGGCGGTGTCCGCTTCAATAATGAGCTGGGCGTCGACTACACTAAGGAAACGATGGCGTCCGCCACCAACTTCATCTGGAACCTCTTTCAACAAAGCAACGAGGCGGACAGAAAGAGCGTCGAGCGCGTGAGCCTCTTCGTCGATGACATGGACGGAATCGCGTACACTAGCAACAACAAAATTCACGTCGGTGCCAACTATATCGGAAACATAACGGCGGATATCAAGTGGGACTTCAATGGGGTCCTTTACCATGAAATGGTACACATATGGCAATGGAATGGTAACAATCAAGCTCCCGGAGGATTGATTGAAGGAGTTGCTGATTTTGTGAGGTTGAAGGCTGATTACGTGCCTTCTGGCTGGGTGCAGCCTGGGGGCGGGGATCGGTGGGACGAGGGCTACTCGGTGACGGCGCGGTTTCTAGACTACTGCAATGGTCTCAAGGATGGGTTTGTGGCAGAACTCAACAAAAAGATGAGAGATGGTTACACTGACAACTACTTCGTGGAGCTGCTAGGGAAGACAGTTGATCAGCTTTGGAGTGACTACAAGGCTCAATATGGAAATTAATTAGGCAGCTTAGCTATAAGCCTATAACTGATATAATTAGTATATTAGTTTTAATTAATAAGATGATCGAGATGCAGTATTAATCTATGATCATGAGAAAATAAAGACACTTGTGAAATAAATATTACTTTGATCGGTGAAATCTCTCTCCCAGAGAATATTTTACTATTAGCATCAAGTTGTATCTGTGAATTTGGAATTCAAATATATGAAGATCATTTAAGCCTGATGTGGACTTGCATGGAGTAATGTTTTAAACATTTTCAAAGGCCATTTCACGATTTGTGTTATAATAATTGTGTGCAAATTACTAGAGTAATGTTAAGGACCATTATTTTATCTTTTTTTTATCCTTCTAAGGTTAATATGGCTTTTAAAATCACTATTAAATTTTAGATGAATTATACTTGAATTTTGATCTAATGATGATTTTGAAAGTCACATCAACTTTAGAAATTAGGAGGATAAAAAAAAAAAAAAAAAAGATAAAAATATGGTCCCTGATATTACTCAAATTACTATGATATAAGCCAAAAAGTTCCCATTGTAAATATGCATTTGCTAAGGCATGCTAGAAATTAAAATATATATACGTACATCAATTTATATTATGTTCCAAGATGAGTTCGAAAAGTCATTAATGGTAGCTGTTGATATTTAAAACCTGATTGAGATTGCGTTTGAGAGCTTAAAAAGTAATTTTAGTACATAAAAAACTGTACCAAACAAAAAGCTGACGTGTTTAGTAAAAAATATATATATATATATATATATATATATATATATTTGACTTTTTACTTTAAAAATAGCCAAAATGCAATTTTGGGAAAAACTTAAAAATAAAGTTTTTGCTTAAAGTTTGTTTTGATTTTAAAACTCGATCAATTTTCAAACACAATTTCAAACATACTCTTTAATTTTCATCAAAACGAATTAGTTTTTTTATTTTTTATTATTTATAAATAAAATTCATAATGGTGAAGATTCAACACAACATTGACAGCATATAGTTACATCTGATCTGCAGGTGGTTTGATTACTTGCAATTGTAAGTTGTAAGGGCAGTGACGGCTGATGGGAACAGAAGACTGAGCTCTTCCCAAATTGTAGGGGTGCAAAGGCGGGCGGTTAAAAACCGCCCGCTAACCGCTAACCGCTATAACCGCCAACCGCCTAACCGTCTAACCGCCTAACCGCATTAACTGCTAACCGCCTAACCGCTATAACCGCCTAGCGGTTAGCGGTTAGCGGTTATTGGGTCTACTAACCGTAACCGCTAACCGCCTTTTTATATAATATATTTTTATAATTATAATTATAAAAATATTTATACATATAACATAATCAATTGATTATTAAATCACAATTTTTTTAAAAAATAATTAAATCACAATTTGAGTATTAATATATTATCACTATAATTTATATGATTATATCACATGAGATTGATCATTAAATCATTTGATTATATAATAACAAATTATACATATATAATATGACATAACTCATAAGTATACCAATTCATACTAATATAACAATTAAATATCTAGAGACTTATTTCCAATGTATGTTATAAAGTTATAAGTCTATATAAGTCTACATATGTATATGAATAATATAAATGTATAATATCAATACTAAATCACATGATTCAATGAGTACTTTATTCAAGACTTTAAGTGAATCATATTATTAATGTACAATGATGATATGATTTGTATAATATCAAATTAAGTAATTGACATTGGATTAAACAATGACCAATGTGTTACTTATAAACACAATTTAAGTATTAATGTATTATCATTATAATTTTAGTAATTTATATATTATCACTATAATTGATATGATTATATCACATGATGACTTGATCATTAAATCATATGATTATATAATAATAAATAACACATATATAATATGACATAAGTCATAAGTCATAAGTCTACAAGTTAATCATATGATTCATGTACAATGATAATCACAATTGATTCAATTGAATTAAACAATATATTACTTATAACTACAAGTCTACAATTTAATTAAAGCATTATTAGATACTTTAGGAATTTAGGATTTAGGAGTTTGAACATTACCATTTACCATTAGATATTAAGTTCCTAAGCGGGCGAAAGGCATAGTGAAAATAGTGAAATCCCTCATAAAACGTTTGATGGACCAATACAATAAGTTTAATGCTAGTGAGTCGTCTACCATTCAGGCAAATGTAGGAAGTTCAAGTGATAATTTGAATATTGGTTGTGATGTTTTGGAAGATAGCGACTACCAATTTAGGAAGATGTTTTTCCAACACGTTGAGGAAGATGATGATTTGGCATGTAAGTCGGAGTTTGATCAGTATTCATTGGATGAGTGTGAAAAAACAATAAAAGATTTAGATATTTTAGGTTGGTGGAAGGTTAATGCGTCCAAATACCCTATCCTCGCAGAGATAGCTCGTGATGTATTTGCCATTCTTATTTCCACTGTTGCTTCTGAATCCGCATTTAGCACCGGTGGACGTGTATTAGATTGTTTTAGGAGTTCATTGTCTCCACTTACCGTTGAAGCCTTGATTTGCACACACGACTGGATAAAGAACTGCCTAAGCGATGCCGAGTTGGAGGAGTTTTTGGCAGAAGTTGATGAGCTAGGTAAATGTTTATAAATTAGTTATTTGCAACTTCATTTAGTTTTCATTATTTATTAATTTATTCTAATTATTTATTCATAGATGTGACTCAACCTTCAAGTTCAAGTGCTGCTTCTTCTTTTGCCTAGAGGTTTGTTAGTAACGAAGGTTATTATTTTTTGAATTGTCATAGTATTTTAATTACAATACAATTATATTAAGCACGTTTTGATATGTATACATGCTTGTGCCTTAATATTATAACTTTTCTTCTTTTGATGTCCACAGGATTTGCTAGAGGACCAAATGAGAGGATTGATGAAGTTTTAATGTTTTATTTGTATCATTTAATGTTTTATTTGAACTTATTTTATATGCTTTGTGTTGAACTTTTTTTATATATTTATTTATATGTTGTGACAGTTGTCTGAATTCTGAAATTTTTTTTGTATGTTGTGTTGAATTTTTTTTTTTTTTAAAAAAAAAAGTTAACCGGTTATGATTTAATATTTAAGAAATTTTTTTTAAAGTACAAGTAAATGTAAATTTTGGGTCAAATATTTTGGATTTTCAATATGGGCTCTTTTTATAGCAATTGGGCCCAAGAAGATATTAAAAATACAAGAAAAAAAAATGAGGCTAAAAAAAGGCTAAAAAAAAAAAACTCAATTTTAAAAAAGCGGTTAGCGGGCGGTTATCTATTTCACTAACCGCTAACCGGCGATTAACCGCTAACCGTTAACCGCCTAGCGGTTAGCGGTTGCGGTTAGTGAAATTTACTAACCGCTAAGGCGGTTACGGTTAGCGGTTATTGCCACTAACCGCTAACCGTAACCGCCTTTGCACCCCTACCAAATTGTGCTCGTATTTCTTGACTTGTAGCAAGGGAAAAGGCCCAAAATAGTCCATATACATAGATAGTCCAGAAAAACGGCAAAGAAGAAAAGCAGAAAAGATTTTTTAATTACGCAACTGCGACCATATGTTCAATTTTGAAGGGGTGAGTATCAGTTCGGTCGGTGTCGATAGGGGCATTTTCACCTACCAATTCGTAAAAGTCAGTTAAGTCGATTAATTAAATGACTTCATACCGACAATGAATAGTTTCAACTTTTTCGGTTAATTGGTGGTTGGTTAAGTAGATTAATTGTCGGTTACAAATTTTTATGTTAAGATTTATCAATTTCTTTGTAACTACAGAATCAGTAAATAATATGTTTTTTAAATGAAAATAAAAAGTAAATTTATGGAACATGAACCAAAATGACATCCACAAATTAAATGAGTTGGACAAACACATGCAATAAAGAAAGTTACCAAATAAAATTCAAAATTTACTTGAAAAATCGACTAAGTCGGTCAACTGATAAAAAAATAAAAAATTACCACCTACCGAATCAAACCGATGTTGAAACAGTATTTTTATTCCGCCTACCGACCGCCGAAAGTCTGTTGTCGATCAATGACGATTCGGTGGCGGTCGATAAGCAGTCGGTAGGCGATAAACGGTTAATCTACCCACCCCTACATACACTACAAAAAAAAGGCAATCTTTTGACGTGGCAAACAGTATTCATTTTTTGCCACGTCAGTAAATGTTGACGTGCCAAAATTGGCACGTCAACAATTTTTTTTCTGACGTGCCAAAAGTGGCACGTCAACATTTACTGACGTGTTTAATATAATACGTTAGGATTTACTGACGTGTCAATATTTGACACGTCAGTAAATTTGAATTCAATTTTATTTTAAAACTTTTTATTTAAATAACTTAATAATTTAATATTTACTGACATGTCAAAGTTAGACACGTCAGTAAATATTGACGTGTTACTTTGACAAGTCAATAAATTATTGACGCGTCAAAGTGGCACGTCAATAATTTTTGACGTGTCAAAGTGACAAGTTAATAAATATTGACGTGGCACTTTGACACGTCAGTGAATATAATGTTTATATATATTATATATATAATATAATATAATATAATATAAACATGATATAAAAATTAAAAAATAAATAAAAAAAGATAAAAGAATTTTCGTCATAAATTCCTGACGTGCCATATTTGGCACGTCAGAATTTCTTGGTAATATATATATATATATATATATATATATTATTTTTTTTTATATCATTTTTTATTTTATATTATATATATTTCATCTAACTTTTGTTTTTTATTATGAAGGATTTTAAATGAAAATGAGACTCAAAATCTTTCCAAATCTTTATTAAATAACTCTATTGTTGCTCTTGGCCTTCCGATCCGGATTTCTTTGATTTATTATTCTCCATTCGCTTAGTATAGAAATTAAAAAAATTAAAATTTGTTTTCTGCTTTATGTCTTTTTTTTTTGCACAAAAAAACACTATTTATTTGCAGATAAAACAAAGAAAGATGAAATGAAATTGTCGTTGCATCTACTAGGTTTTCTTCTTCATGAATTCTTTCTTCCTCGTCTTTTTCTTCTTCTTTTCCTGTCAATCAATCGGACCATTTTACAAAGCTGTTTTAGTGTACAACAAACAGTTATATATAATACGGGCACGATGACAATTTGATATTTTCCTAAATATATGTCAAAACTTCAATATGAATAATGTTAATTTAATTATTTTAATCAGATTCCAAACGAACGAGGAAAATGTTATATATCCTTTAGGTTTGAACCATGCACGTTAATAAATTTTTATTTAGTATTAGATCAGTGTGGGTTAACCACATCTTACTTATTGAGTGAATTAATATCTTCATTCATCTTATTTACTCTTGTTAATAATTTTCACCATCACCTTATTATTTAGTTTGAATTTGCCAAAAAAAAAAAAAATTAGTTAATAGAAATTCTGAC
>NC_081544.1:2820899-2821086 GCF_901000735.1 Corylus avellana | reverse complement strand
TATATATATATATATATATATATATATAATATGTTTCTGACATGCTAATTTGGCACGTCAGAATTTTCTGACGTGTCAAAACTAGCACGTCAAAAATTTCTGACGTGCTGAAACTAGCACGTCAAGAAAAAAAATAGCGGGACATTTAACTTATTTTTCCCTCTTCTTTTCCTCTTTTATTATCTAT
>NC_081544.1:2798969-2820659 GCF_901000735.1 Corylus avellana | reverse complement strand
AAAAAAAAAAAGGAGAAGAGAAGATCGAAGAAGAGAAGCTGAAGAAAAAAAAAAAGGAGAAGAGAAAAAGATCGAAGAAGAGAGATTTTTGATTTGAAGAAGCTCTGATTTGGTTTATTTTGATTTGATTTGAGAAATTTTTATTTTTGATTTGAAGAGAAGAAGATTGAAGAAGGATAAGGTTTATTTATTGATTTGGGTTTTTGATTTTTTGAAGATTTTTTGGATTTGGGTTTTTGAAAATGGAGGAAAGAAGAGAGAGAGAGAAAGAGAGAGAGAGAGTGAAAATGGAGGAAAGAAGAGAGAGAGAGAGAGAGAGAGAGTGAAAATGGAGGAAGGAAGAGATCTTGCTGGGGAAGAAGAAACGTACTATTCAAGAATTAAAAAAATATTTTTAATTGAAAAAAAAAAAAAAAAAAAAACCAGAAAAAATTTATTAAAAAAATATATTATTTTTTTAATAATTTTTAAATTTCTGACGTGCCAATTTTGACACATCAGAAATTTAACACGTCATAAATTTTTCGTTTCTGACACCCATAATTTTAACGTCTGAGACACATCAAAATCGACCCGTCATAAGGATTTTCTGATCTGACACGTCAGAAAATGTAAGTCAGCAAAAATTTTGTTTTTTGTAATGTATATATATGCATGAAGTGCCCAAGGGCCGAAGACGAGGAACCCGGTCACGAAATAAAAATTGTCACATAAACAAATTAATATAGGTTGTATTTGTATTAATACCGGTTGGAATATTAGTCCTTTCACACCAATTGAAGGAAAGATGAAACGGCATTAATATTCAACCAAAATAAAAATTAAAAATAAGCCGAAACTTTACAAAACTCTTTTAATTTTTATTATTTTTGCAATTATCTTTTTAAAGTTCAAAATCTTCTAATTTAGTATATCAAACTCAAAGATTCAGGGTTGATCAAAATTTAATGCAACCAGATACACCAATTTTTTAAATCTCTTTTTCGAGCCCCGTGTTTTTAGCCGGTGTTAAATTTTGGACTTCTTTCGTGAGGTGTCTTCTTATGCCAAAAGCCCCGGTATTTTGGCACTTTTGTAAAGGGAAATACTAGGTACTCCACAAAAGAAGTCCAAACAGCTAAAAACATGGAGCTCAAGAGATTTAATAAATTGGTGTATCTGGATTATATAGAGCACCATTTGTCCTGTTCCTTTTGTCACTTTGATTATTTGAATTTACTAGAGCCGGCCGGTCATTAGACTTCACTTAATAATTTGTCCAACTCTTCTAATCAGGACAATTACTAAACGGTTCCTAATTAATTAGGATGGGAATTAGAATTGGAACCTACCGTTCTGGCGTTTTTTTATTTGGGTTTTTCTGAAATGTGAATCAATTCATATTCGTCTCATTAATTAAGTGGAATACCTTTTTTAGTCTCCATTAATTAATCAAAAAACAAAAATAAACAACAAATGATATAATAATTAAATCATGTGTTTTTCCTTTTTTCCTTTTTTTTTTAATCTTAATTAACGTAATATCCACAACAAGGAAATAAAAATAGTCTTATCCATTCTATTCCGGCCGTTCGATTCTTTCTTGATTTATTTCATTTATTTTCTATTGTCCTCTTTTAATTAAGTCTCCTTTCGTAAATTCCCAAACACACTCATCCATTATCAATTGTGTGAAAACAGTTTGGTTTTTGTTGTTAAAAAACATTAAAACAGAAACAGAAACCAAACTGTCTTCACGCAAATTATGTTTCGCTTATTTGGCTCCCCACTCTTTTGTGTATGAAGTAAACGTGGCCTTTGGATCCTCTACTCTCTCTTCCATTCGAATCAGCAACGTGGCCTTCCAAACTGCTCAGTTTTCTAGATAAACTCAGCCTTTTCGTGTTGATGATCAGGAGAAACTTAATTTCCTAGCTCAAATTAATTGGCCAAGCAAAAAACTCATATTAATTAATGGACCTTTAATTCAAAACTTAAATCATATACGTACCAGAAAAGAAATAGATCAGAAAATTAGTAGTAAGAATTACCACCTTTGAAAATTCATTAGTATTAAAAAAATGAAAAGAAACTTTTAAATGCTCATTTTAATTTGCAAGTAGTGCGAGCACCACCTTGCAATTTACTCGAAAGTCTAAACTCTCTATAAATCATAGACCACCTCTGCATTTCCTGAGCAAAAACAACTAGCACTACAGCTAGCCTACAATGGCTCACCGCATGATGTTTTTCCTCTCTTTCCTTGTAACCCTAGCAGCCATTGAAGGCATTCATGCAGTTGACTACGTAGTCACCAACACCGCCAGGAACACTTCTGGCGGGATTCGCTTCGACAAATATATTGGATGCGCATACGGTAAGGAAACATTGATTTCTGCCACGGAATTCATATGGAGGCTTTTCCGGGAAAATGATTGTGCGGACAGAAAGAATGTGCAGAAAGTGAGTTTGTTTATCGATGACATGGATGGAGTTGCATATGCTAGCAACAACGAGATCCATGTTAGCGCAAGATATCTCAATGGCTACTCGGGGGATTTGAAAAGGGAATTCACAGGGGTTATTTACCATGAAACGACACATATTTGGCAGTGGGATGGAAAAGGGTTGACTCCTGGAGGATTGATTGAAGGAATTGCTGATTTCGTGAGGTTGAAGGCAGGGTATGCCCCGAGCCACTGGGTGCAGGCTGGGAAAGGTTATAAATGGGACCATGGCTATGATGTTACGGCTCGGTTTTTGGACTATTGCAATAGTCTTAGAAATGGGTTCGTGGCTGATTTGAATAAGAAATTGAAGAGTTCTTATAATTCTACTTTTTTTGTTGAGCTGCTCGGGAAGTCTGTTGATCAGCTTTGGAGTGAATACAAAGCAAAGTATGGGAATATTTAAAGGGTTCTAGTTAAGAGCTTATTAATTAATATGATCGTAAAATGTTGTATCTTGCATTATCATCTAAATAAATTCGCTTAATTAGATGATTGCTTTATAATGCCTTTCCTAGTACTACATAGCTTCTTTTTGAATTTTTTTTTTTTTTGATGAATAAGGAATTTCATTGAAAAACAACCAATCCAAACTACAAAGATATTCCAATTACAAGCCTTCTAAAAAGGCCAAAAGCTTAGCCACGCAGGGCTTCAAGCATACTCCAAGCAAGCCAAATGCATACAACATACAATTTGGCAAACCAGCACTACCAAAAGAAAACTAAAACAGGACTGCTCTACAAAGAAAACAAACAGAAACCAAACCTGCAGAAAACAACCACGCAAGGTCTAAAACCAAATAACAAAACAAAACAACTGCAGAGACACTACTCAACACCATTAGCAACACTAAAAAAAACCTCTCCAAAAAGGAGACCAACCTTCAAGAAGAAGAGCAAGGCAGAAAAAGAACAACAAGCCTGCACAGAAACTATAACAGCAAGTTAGCAGGCAGATTCCACAAAGAAGCGATACCCAGATTCTCTCTAGTCCTTGGAAACTTTCCCTTCCCAGCAAGTTTTGACCTCACCTCCCAAGTTATCTTCTTCAAAAGCTGCTCCTCAGTGCTAGGTTGACCAAAATGTTTTAGCTCATTCCTAGTGCACCATAAATTTTAGATAACAGAACCTAGAACCAATCTGCAAAGAAAACCTTTAAGAGACTTGTTCATCCAATCTTGAAATCCTATCTGCAGAATCTCATCCCAAATAACTGGAGAATTGTCCACTCCACATCGAGCCATACAAAATTTCCAAATTCGATAGCTAAAACTACATTCAAAGAACAAATGCCCCCTACTTTCAACTTGATTATGACAAAACAGACACTTAATATCACCTTGAAACCCCCATTTAAGCAACCTCTCACCTGTTACAAGTCTATCTTGTATAGCAAGCCACAAAATGAAAGCATGCTTGGGAATGGCATATGAGCACCAAACCAATTTCCACTAGGCAATCTTCTCTTTCTTCTCTCTAAGCAGCTCCCAAGTTTTTGAACTAACATATATTCCCTTCCTAGATGCAGTCCACAAAGGCTTATCATAAGGAGCAAACCTAATCTCAGGAAGCCTAGCTTGGATTTCAACCAAAGCATCAGATCTGGCTGGTCTCCAATGCCATTCTTTTTGAATTTTCTAATTAATGGATTTTTTTTTTTTTTTTTTTTTTAAATCAAATGCAACTAAGGAAATCAAATGCTGCTACACCAAATATATATATATATATAAGGACAACAAGATCCAACTAACTTGGCCTTCTCCAAATGGATCTATCTTGATAAAGCCTACCTAAGTCTACATGACCATAACTTATAAATATACATATATTCGTAAAACATATATAATATTGTTAATTAGTATACATACCCTAAACCATATTATTCATAATTGAAAGGGTTCACGTGCATGTGTACATTCAGACCCGATGGAGGAACAAGATATATCAAAAATTACATTTTTAAATCACATATTTTTAAATCGTTATTTTGAAACTGCACCTTTTGAAATGGCAAATCCAAACCAACCTTTAGTATGAGGACTGCATATTCATGCTGACATGGGTAGCCCCCAACATGTTTAAGCAGATACAGATGGTGTCTTAAGAAAAAGAACAGTCTGATTCATTTAATGGTTAATAAAACCTTCAGTATATAGCTACCTAAATACAAAAGCTCTCTGGCTCCCTAATAAGCATTTTAACAAAACAATTCAGAAGACTGATCAACAAGTCCAACCACCACTTTCATGTGCAGGGGAGAATGGATAAACATAATTCACAGCACTGAAGCAACGAAGATAACACCAAGAAAATTAAATCTTATTTCGTGTTAACATTGTACATTGGATAGACATAGCATAAGAGTTCATTCTAAACAAACATGTTTTCGATCTTTATAAGTAATCGAAATTCATGAGCACACCCAAGTACACATGAAGTATATAAAAGAAACACCAAAATATTAGGAAACTCTTTACTGGAAAACCCAAAATATTCAAGTAAACTATCACTGGAGTTTTCGAATGGCTAAAACAACTTCAGTAATGGCCTGGAATTTTCTCCTTTCCTTGAGAAGCAGCTTTGCCATTTCAAGAGCCCGGCGTTCACATTCTGCTCGTTTGCTAGCATCAGTGATTGATTCAAAATCCTCAACATGTGCCACTCCAACAATTCTCCTGTCAATCAGAATATGCCACAAAAGAAACATTAGTTATAGGATTTAAAATCAAAATATATTAGAATATGGTTATTAAATCTGATGGCACATATTATATTAAAGAAAGCATTCTTCTATTCAGAAGGGGAAATGACCTTTATCCCAGTTGATTGGTGAAACAGTCTGGCAAATGATTATATATATATATGGTGACACAGCTTGTTAAAAATGCTAAATTAGCATTTACGGTCTTCAAGAGATGCACAAAACCCAGTGCATTAAGAATGTAAATTCTAAACGGTGAATATGGTTAACGTTTCAAAAGGAGTGGAAAGAATAATTATTGAAAAATTTACACCCAGATACGCAACATAGAGTGAAACATAAGAATCTGTAATCGGTTTTGTTACCTTATCATTTTGGCAGCACCAAATCCAAGGGTGTCATGGAACAAATCCTCCATAAATTTCTTTTGTACAAGCCGCTGAAGCTCAGGATTGTTATATATTGCGGGAAGATATGCCTCACCAGAACCATCCTTGTGCTCATCCCAAAGTGCAATCAACTTCTTGTGGAAAAGATTCCATGTCTCTTCAATTGTCCTCAAAATCCACTCCTTATATGTCTGCACAATAATGTGAATATCAGAGATGACTCTTAACAGTAAATTAAGAACAAGAAGTAATAAGTAAAAAACTCCAAGCCAGGCTATAAGTCATGCTTTCCATACAAGGAAACTGCAACGGATAGTTTCATAAGAAACAAGCAAATGCAAAGAACTTCACCAAAAGAAGAAGATATTACAGCAAAAGAGTCAAAGCATCATACAAATCAGGAATCATCTCTTTCCAACAGCCCAGCCATTTATTATCAACTCGTGATCACAAGTTCTGCATGCTATCTTTGATTACAAACCACAATAACGTTCAGATCAAATCTTTTAACTTCACTAGTATTGGCTTAAATGCATTTCATATTTCTGCAATTTTCTTCTACGGTTCTCTTCAAGTGACAATTTTGTCTCCTTCAACTTGAACACCCACAACTCATTACCTAGAGCTAGAGCCTAGAACAGCAGATGCTTATGCTGACATAACTCCAGTTGTTGACACTAGATAAGTAGGCCAGAAGAAAATGGACCAAATGCAAGGTACTTCTAAGCTGCATATTGATGAACAAACTAACAAGGACCATATTCAATGATCGAATTGCTAAAGATATATCAAATAATATTAATTAGATAAGCAGTAAGGTTTTCAAAACACAGCATACAAATAAAAATAACTCTTGTAGGTAGACAAATTTCCAGATAATAGTCCAGCAAGAATAAAAATCTACTAGAAAGCACAGATATACTACCAATGCAACTGGAGACATAGAAAAAAATAATAATAATAAATAAAAAAATAAAAAGGAATATATATATATATAGCAGGTAAATGACACTATTTAAAAGAAATAAGGAAGATCAAAGCTATCATATGCAACCAAGATTTTCTTCAAAATATATCCCAAGAAAAACATTGCAGTGACATAAAAGACTAAGACACAAAACCTAAAACATCTTCGGCTCCAATTCTTTCGACATAAAATTGTTGATTGACAACATTTTTCATTTAAAGTAACATTTGATGTTTGTTTGGCAGAGTGAAGTAATTTTGATTGTAATCTCATTCACAGAGTCCTTTAGGAGTAAAATGGCTTATGGATATATTGGTCACAAAATAAAGGGGTCTCCCCTCATAAGAAGCATCATTTCCAATGTTCCCCAGTATATCCTCCTCTCTTATCCGGCATTTTGGGGACACTAATTGGTAAATTGTCAACATATTTTCAAAGTTCAACAAGGAAGAGAAAACACATTTGGAAAATCATTATCTTTCATGTAAATTATTTTACTAAATTAGCCATTACACCATCAAATATCTTAAAGTGAAACAAATGGATTCATAAAATAACAAGTATAAAAATAAAGACAGGCAATTATTAGATCAGGACATACTTTTCTGTCATTTACTTGATTAGCATGTCCATCTTGTGCAAAAAATGCCAAAATCAAGTTTCCAAGAAATGCTCCAATGTCAAAACCCATAGGCCCATAAAATGCAAATTCTGGATCTATAACTTGAGTTGACTCATGAGTAACCATGACAGAACCAGTGTGGAGATCACCATGTATAAGAGCCTGAGATCTTTCACAGAACCTAGAGGAAAGGCAACTCTTCAACATCATAAGACACTAGACATCATAGAACTGCTACATTTTATAAAGAAGAAAACAACAACAAAGAAAGGACAATACTTAGATTTCAACTCAGCAACTTCAAGCTTCAAAACATTATCCTCCCGAACAGCCTCAGCATCACGATCAAGATAAGGGGAAGTGCAACGGTTGTATTGAGAAACCTTGTAAGGGTCAGAAAAAACAACCTGCTCAGTGAGCCTGCATAACTCTACGTTCCCACAAAATTCAGCAACTGCATATAGCAACTGCATCAGTCAGACTACAACATAAAAACCATATAAATATGCATGACCGTTACAAGTAGAGAACCAATAAAACTCATCTAATCATGATGGACAATCATGCTCTGAATACACACTCATCAAAACCAAAATATAGAAGTTGTAGAAAATAAATTCATGGTAAGGGCAAACAGGTAAAAAGCAAATAAGCAAATAAGCAAATCAGGACAAGTTGTGATAACTTTTCCAGACTAAAGTTCAGGCTAACCTCTAGACGACCTAATCTTACACACCTAGGCTGAAACACAAAATGGGGAAGAGGGAACAAGACTCTTCTCACCCCCAATCAGTCTTAAAGCAACCCAGTTAATGGGATTCAAAACCCAAATACATAAATGCATCAGCACCTCCAAAACATCAAGTTAAACATTAACGTGAATGTTACTTTGCAAATGTAAATCGTACTTAGTCGCAATTATAGATATCCTGGAAAGACATAGTCATATTGTTAAATAAAGACTCCTAACATAGAAAATAAACAAATATAGAACATTGCAAATCCAACATAAACATAAAGTACGCATTCTGAGTACAACACTTCAGTGGCAAAATATGAAATAGAAAATATAGATATCACATACCAGCACGTTTGTGCTCCGTGGTGGAACGGTAAAGGAGGGATGTAAAATAAAGAGTCCTTGCCATGTATTCCGAGATGTGTTCTGTCAACAAGGGGTACTCGGTCCCAGCAATCAACCCTTTTCTCAGAATTATATGTGGAGGCTCCAAGTACCGCATGCCAATCAAAGACATAGTACGATCAAAATGATAAACTTCAGGCACATGCTCAGGACTAAATCGACCATGCTCTCTCAGTGCCAGTGCCTCAAAATATGCCCGTTCCTTTGTCATCGGCCAAGATTCCCCTATACATCGTATGTATGGGAGGGCCTGAAGAATCACACAACCAAGTGCTAAACCGTAACTCATGGAAGGGTCCAGGTACATACTTTGACAGTAACAAAACACCATGAATTTAGCTAGCAACCAGGCTCTATACATGTTTTGAGAATGTGTGAGAATTTTTTGATTGTAAGAGTTATTTCAGTTTCTTAAAGTTCATTAACATTGGAATACATTAACCATAAGAATATGCTACATTTTTTGTCTTCTGGAATTCAATATGTTTCCCAAGAGTAAATTACTTTCACATCTCAACGTTGTTGTTCAAATTCCTTTTGGTTCTGCTTCTCAAATTGGAAAATAACCCATTTCCAAGATTAGAAAAAGAAAAATGAAATGCAACAAAACAACACCCAAGTCGAACAAACTAAACCATTCCTCAATCCGCACATAACATGTTACAGCATACTATTACTTGCTATTGTACCCAAAATATCCAAATAATCTACCAAATTCTAAATCAACAGTAAGCATGCACATCATGACCAACAAAATGCTCGCCTATCCATAACCCAAAAAACAGATCAAATTTTTGGAAAAAATGAACACCTGCTTGATGACGAAAGAGCCGCCCAGGGCGACAACGATGTAGACGAAATTGAGGTTGCCATCTCCGACCTCCTTGATCTTGATGTCGTCGAGGTTGCTGCCGAGCTTTGAGGAGAGGGCGGGCTCGGCCTTTATGTACTCGATCAGGGACTTCTCGTCCAGCGACCTGAACTCCGAAAAAGCCATTGTGGGGGGACAGTGGAACTTGGGGGTTTCTGACGAGGCGTGAGTCGTGACAGGCTGAGGAGAGTGGAGTGGACTTTGTTATGTGGGAGGAAAACACAAACAGAAATCAATGGTGCGGATTCGTTGAACCTGGACGTTTATAGGACTGGTCGAAAATGAGGAACATAACTTTAGTTAAAGTTATGCCTACTTGTCCAAATGCTATTTGTTCTTTGATGATTGAAGGAACCCGATACGGGCCCACTTAGGATAGAGTGGGCATTTTCTACAGGCCAATGAGCCCCACCCAAGGATGAGGGATATGAAAATTGAGGGGCTCAAGCTGAGAGCCTATGCCAAGGCAAAGTGGCCCACTAGGCCCATCACATTTTCTTGCCCAATTTTCCAGCCTCCTCCCTCTATGTAGCACCCTACCTCATTGACATACAATATTGCTTTTTTTTTGTTTCTTCGAACCAAACTTTCCAAGCTTGCTTAACTGTGAAATTCTAATGGGATCATGATCATCACGGCTTTAAAACGTATTGTTGTCATAAAAGGTGTAAGTATACATATAAGCACATTTTCATCTCCATACACAAGTGATGTGGAACATCACAATCACTCCTCTTAGGACCCAGCGTCCCCACTAGCGACCTTCATTGGATTAGCTCATTCTTGACGTCCCAACGAGTGTGCGCTAACGACACTCATGAGCTTTATGCATGCTCCCCCATTTCAGGCTGGACAATGTATTTGATACCATTTGTAACACCACACCTCATTGACATACAATATTGTTCGCTTTTGGCTCTCTCGAACCAGACTTCTTAGGAGGTCACTCATCTTCATGCTACTCTCGCATAAGCTCGCTTAATTGTGGAGTTATGATGGGATCATAACCATCATGGCTTTAAAACGCATTGTTGTAATGAAAGGTGTAAGTATACATATAAGCACATTTCCATCTCCATACCCAGGTGATGTGGGACGTCACACCCTCCCCTTCCAAGCCTCCTCCCCCTCCCCCAGGATTACAGCCTCCTCTTCCCCCAAGATTCCAGCCTCCCACAGTACCCTAGGATTCTAGCCTCCTCGATGGCTGAATGGATATTGTTGTTAAAATATATATGGAAATGTGATGGAAGTTTGTTGGATGCTCCAAACAAACTACTCCGTTAATGTTTCACTGGATATTGGATATAGGAAAGGGAAATACTACTCCCTTAATGTTTCACTGGATGATGGGATTGATGACAGGAGCTACCATTGTTTGTTCAAGCCAATAATTGGAAAGGTGATGGAAGTTTTTAGGCCTGGTTGGCTCCCCCGAACTAGACTTCTAAGGAGGTCACTCATCTTGATACTACTCTCGCATAGACTCGCTTAACTGCGAAGTTTTGATGGGATTATGACCATCATGGCTTTAAAACACGTTGTTGTCATAAAGGGTGTAAGTATGTATAAGAGCACATTTCTATCTTCATACCCAATTGATGTGGGACGTCAGACCCTCCCCCTCCAAGCCTCCTCCCCTCCTCGCCGGGATTCCAGCCCCCCTCCCCTAAGATTACAGCCTCCCCTTTCCCCACAATTCCAGCCTCCTCCCCCTTCCCCTCCCCCAGGATTCCAGCCTCCTCGATGGTTGGGTGGATACTGTTGTTAAAATATATATGGAAAGGTGATGGAAGTTTGTTGGATGCTTTAAACAAACTACTCCCTTAATGTTCCATGTGATATTGGATATGGGAAAGGGAAATACTACTCCCTTAATGTTCCACTGGATGATGTGATTGATGATGAGAGCTACAATTGTTTGTTCAAGCCAATAATTGGAAAGGTGATGGAAGTTTTTAGGCTTGGTGTCATGGTTCTCCAGTGTGGTGTTGACTCTTTATCTGGGGACAGACTAGGCTGCTTCAATCTTTCTATCAAAGGTCATGCATAATGTGTCAGATTTATGAGATTGTTCAATGTCCCACTATTGTTGTTGGGTGGTGGTGGTTATACCATTCGAAATGTTGCTCGGTGCTGGTGCTACGAAGCAGACAGGAGTTGCACTTGGAGTGGAAGCTGATAACAAGATGCCACAACATGAGAATTATGAGTATTTTGATCCAGATTATACTCTTCATGTTGCCCCAAATAACATGGAAAATAAGAATTCATGCCAATTATTGGATGATATACTGGCTATGCTTCTTGATAATCTCTCAAAGCTTCAGTATGCACCCAGTGTCCAATTCCAAGAAAGTCCTCATGATATTGAGCTTCCAGAGCGTGTTTTATATGTGGATATTGATATCCATCATGGGATGAAGCAGAGAGACATATGGGCTACATCTTGATTGTTCTCCTCCAATTGCAAAAAAGGTAATCTACGTTTCTATGACTTAGTTTCTTAAATTCTTAATATATTTTAATGTCTGTTTTCGGCAAATATTGAGGTTCGTAGATTGCGCAAAACCCACAACTGTGTCTGGTGTGTTACATTTACTGTATTTTGAATTAATTAATTAATTATTATTATTATTATTATTATTATTATTATTATTTAAGGGTGTTATGCTCTTCAAATCGATTTTTTTACTATAACGATTATGCTCTTCACTCAGCACAGAAAAAAATAAATAAATAAAACCAATTTAAAATAACAAATAACAAAAAAAAATCTTTAAAAAAAAAAAAAAAAAAAAACTCATACCTTATAATTCAGTATACAGTAAATGTAACAGATCATGCAGAATTGTGGTCTCTCACATATTTATGAACCTCAATATCTGCCAAAAACAAACATTGTATATGATCTTATTGAGATCTCGATAGTTATAAG
Organism: Corylus avellana; assembly: GCF_901000735.1. Taxonomy (NCBI): domain Eukaryota; kingdom Viridiplantae; phylum Streptophyta; class Magnoliopsida; order Fagales; family Betulaceae; genus Corylus; species Corylus avellana. The sequence continues at coordinate 2,808,539 of NC_081544.1, read as the reverse complement.
CTCAATAAATAATGTCTTATTGAGATTACTAGAGATTTTTTAATTATCAATAAGCTCTTCTTATAGGTGTTCATCACCTGCGTACTCGAGACACTTCTCGACCACATCTCACTCTGTAACACACATGTTATTGATTTGGGAATTTCTGTATGGATTAAGGATGGATGATTGAATGATTTGTAAAACAATGAATTGAAAATGGAATTGAACGAAACGAATTACAGATAAGGATCAGTTCGCTCCTCTTACAAGACTAAGGCTAAACTATCAAGAAATATAACTACAAGTTCCACAATACAAGATATTCGATAATCCCTTTCTCCTGAATTTTGGTTTATAAATACAAGCCCAAGTTGTTAAGTCCAATTGATTCCAACTATCAAGCCCCAACTAACTAACAACTCAAGCCCAAGCTGTTATGCCCAAGATAATTATTCTTGAATTCTTCTTGGGCTGTTGGGTTGTAAGGTTCAAGAAAACCTTGCTGCTAACAGTTTCTCCCCTTTCTTTTTCCAGGATAATGAAACTCATTGTAAGGTTGTTGAAAAGGAGACCTTCCCTACCACGGTCCTGCTGCTTGATGAACTGGTCCTGGATTTTTTTGTGCCTCCATCATATCAGTTATTTGAGAAAGTTTGATCATCACTTCATCAAATCTTTTGTTAAAGTTTGCCATTGCTCCTCAGGAAAGTGTTGCTTTGATACCACTTGTAACACACCTGATATTGATTTGGGATTTTCTGTATGGATTAATGATGGATGATTGAATGATTTGTAGAATAATGGATTGAAAATGGAATTGATTGGAACGATTTATAGATAAGGATCAATTAGAGTTTGATCGGACTCCTATTACAAGACTAAGGCTAAACTATCACTACAAACTATCAAGAACTACAAACTATAGATTCCACAATATATAAGCTCTTCGATAATGGACTTCTACTAACTCTTGGTTTATATACCCTTTGTCAAACCCAAGCTGTTAAGCCCAATTGATTCCAGCTGTCAAGCCCCAACTAACTAACAACTCAAGCCCAACTAACTAGCAACTATCCAGCCCAACTGACTAATAACTTTCAGCCCGACTTATAAAGCCAGCTCACTACACTTGTTACACACTCTTAACCTGCGAGCCATTTCTTTTACAAACCTATCCCCAAACCGCAGCCTCCAAAGCCATGGACAGCGGCAATCCTCCCCTAGGATTCTAGTAGTATGGTCCATGCCATTCAAGGAAGGTAATAATTTTTAGGGTTAATAACTTTTTTGGTACCTAGGTTTTAAGGTTTATCTTTTTTCCCCCTAGGCTTTAAAACGTTACTAATCTAGTACCTCACCTATGAGAAAAGACAGAATCAATGCCTCAGTTATTTTCCATCAGTCCCAACTAACGAAATTCCACATGTCACTCCCACAATACGCCACGTGTCCTAATAATAAAAAATATAAAAAAAAATTAGACCAAAAAAAAAAAAAGCGCTCTCCTACCTCCTTTCTCCTTCTCCCTCATCGTCAACCCAACCCTCCTCCACCTCCTCATAGATCATTTCCCCAAAAACCTTCGTGTCCACCATTTTGATTTTCATACCCACCACCACCATCATCATCATCAACAAGAACCCATCTTCTCCAACAACGAACTCCTTTCTCTCCTCTACTCCCTCTTCATCTGCGCCTTCTCTCTACTCGCCGTCAGCTCCATCACCTTCAGTGTCTACCACGACTTCTATGTAGAATCAAAACCGCATTCAATGCAGAATCAAACAAAACTGAAACAATGTCAGCTTTCAGCTGAAACCTGGTCGGGATAGAAGAAAACAGGTTCAAATTCCGGTTTGAAACGGAATTTTGATTCGGTACATTTTGGATTTTGAATCGGATCCGAAGTTGTCGTCGAGAAAATCGAAGGCTTACAGTAATCTTCAGATCTGGAAAAATTTCTATAAACTAAATACAAAGCAAGATTCTGATCCGAACTGTTCTCTCTCTCTCAAATTCTGATTCTCTCTCTAGATTTTTTTTTTTTGTAATTCTTAGCTGCAATTCAGTCTGAATGCTTTATTTTAAGGAGGACTTGGGTGTTTTTGGGGAAATGATCGGTGAGGAGGTGGAGGAGAGTTGGGTAGACGAGGGAGAGGGAGAAGGAGAAAGGATGCATGAGAGAGCTCTTTTTTTTTTTTTTTTTTAATTAATTTTTTTTTTTTAGGACACGTGGCGTATTGTGGGAGTGACACATGGAATTCTGTTAGTGGGGACTGATGGAAAATAACGGAGTTATTGACTCTGTCTTTTCCCATATGTGAGATACTAGATTAGTAACGTTTTAAATCCTAAGAGGGAAAAAAAAGAAAAACCTTAAAACCAAGTACCAAAAAAATTATTAACCCTAATTTTTATCCCAAACCCTTAATTTATCATCAACTTAAGGTAATAATTTTTATCTCAAACCCTTAATTTATCCCCAACTTTATTTAATTGCTTTTTTTTTAAAAAAAAAAAATTTAATTTTAATTTTTAATTTTTAATTTTTTATGTGTGTGAAGATTTGTGTATTCGAAGTAGGGTCTACAAATGCTACTACCGTCTATGGAATTGTTGGAATACTCAAACCAATTTTACAAGGTAATTTATTTGAATTTGTTTTAATCGATAGGAGGTTTGCACCACAATAATATATCAATTTGTCGCTTATATCTGCTTCAAACAGCAAGCCATCAATGATAATCGATCTACTAAATAAATCGATTTAAAAAGCATAACACTCTACAAACAAAAAAAAAACCTAAAAAAACTAAAATCAATTAAAAATAATAAATAACAAAAAAACTAAAAAACTAAAAAAAAAAAAAAAAAAACCTTGTAATTTAGTATACAATAAATGTAACCGATGAGGCAAAGTTGTGGTCTCTCCAAAATTTATGAACCTAAATATTTGCCAAAAACAAACTTTGTAGATCATGTTGATGATCACGGTTCTTCTTGAGATCTCGTTGGTAATGCGATAATATTAAGCTCAATAAATAATCTCTTATTGAGATTCCTAGAGATTTTTTAATTATCAATAAGCTCTTCGATAAGAAAAGTGATGTGTTCATCACCTGCGTACTTGATACATTTATCGACCACATTTCTGCAAATGCTGCTACCATCTATGGAATTGTCGAAACACTCAAACCAATTTTACAAGGTAATTTCTTTTTATTTTTTTTTTTTTTTGTCATTTGTTATTCTTAATTGTTTTTTTATTTGTGCAGGGTGCTGCAAACTTAATATTGATATGTTCAGGAAAACAATTGAATGGAGTGATGGATGGATGCCAAAGTCATCACCACTAAATTGTCATCCTAGCAATTTTTTGCTGTTTTTTTTTGTAGATGATTTACAATATGTGTAACATCCCCAGCCCGTTAAGGCTGAGTTTGCCACTTTTCTTCTTTTACAACAAAAATTATTGTAAAGATCTATAAGGTCTATCAGAGTACTTGATTTTAAGGGATACGATAAATGTATAAAACATTCTTCAGGAGATTTTATTACAAGTGAAATTAGAAAACATTAAACTTTAGTTGTGGAATATCATATTATCACAATAACTGATATGAAAAGACTTTGAAAGTTAATAATTATTCCCGCCCCCATTCCGGCCTCCTATTCCAGCGTCCTTCTTACCTAAAAACAAGAAATAAAACTAAATGAGCCCAAAGGGGCCCAACAAGTAAAGTTCACAACCATAAATAGTTTTACTCATTGTCCTCAGTTTTGAAAAAATGTTTTCACAAATATATATACAACCAGCCATAATAATATATGTATCGACGGATGCATCTCCCATAGTATATACATACTATTACATTTAGTAATAAATCATCGTTATAAATCATCATCATAATGCACCATTATAAATCATCATTGTAAATCATCATAGTATATCATCGATGAAATTATATCATCATTTTCTCATATTATGACCATGGCACTGAACTGTGGCCTCAGCCATGCCCAACCGTCAATTAACTATTTATTGGTACACTCAATGGTCATATTGATGGAATACTATCTTCTTGCATAGCCTCCTTCAGTGGTTTCGCCTCCATCCGAGTATCGGTACCGAACTCCTCTCATCCTTACTTATCTTGGGGCCAAAAATACTCTCCTCCATACATGTGCCCTCATTTCATAAACATTTAACTCATTTCTTGTACTTCTCTTTGTACTTCTTTTGATGCATCTTAGGGCAACATGTAGGAAGGTTTATCATCATTCTTCTTTCTTATAATCATCATTATTTCTCAACTTTCTTTTCTAAAAAATAGAAACTTTTCCAAATATAAACTTGTTGTATTTAGAAAGCGTTTAAAGAAATAGAAGCTTTCTACATAATTCTTTTAGAAATCTTTCATGCATGCAACATATCCTCGTGGCAGGTAAATAAAATAATTATTTACAGTTTGATACAAGAATGTATAAATAGCATGACATGAATAAATTTTAAAAGGGGTAGTGAAGTTACTTACCTCTAGACTGAAGCTAAAAGTGATATGAAGGATCTAGTTGCTTCAATCTGACTAACACCGCTAGTATATCTTTTGAAACTAATTTCTCAAGTTCGTTCTCTCTCGTGTTCTTTCTTTCTTGCAGCGCTTTGTCTCGCCCTTTCTCCCTCTGCTCTGTGTTAACACTCTCAGAAAGAAGAAAGAACGAGTAGAAAGTGGAAGAATGAAGAATATGTGGAAGAGAATGGAGAGGAGTGGTGAAATTTGTGAAGAGGAAGAGCTCTATTTATAGGAAAAACCAAAACACTATTCTACCTTCCATTTACAATTCTACCATCATTTTACTATTCCACCTACCAACATTATTATACCTACCATTAACTATTCTACATTACATTTACAATTCTACCCTCCTTTTACTATACCAATACTATTATACCTACCATTAACTATTCTATATTTCCTTACTATTCTACCTATCAATACCATTTACTATCCTATTATTTCACCAATTATCATTCTCTAATTACCACTCTCTGTAACACTATAAATTTCCCAAGAATTAAAATAATTGGCTAAAATGAACATTAAAGTAACATCATCATCAAAATAATCTATTTAAATAACTTTAAAAATTCTGGGGCGCTACAATATGCCTTACTGTGATTGGTTTTCTTTTGGTAGTAAATGAAATCGTCATATTTTTTGTTCACAAATTGTCTTTTGAAAGTTGAAATTTAGCATTCAGACAATGCATTCTATTTGTTGGTTTCACCCAAATATTTGTACTTGTACTTATGTATTCCTAAGATCACGCCAGTGCTTTTGCTTGTTCCATCTATTCCTTGTGGATATATATATATATATATTTTTTGACATGTCCGCATAAGAGGGGATGAGGAGTATTCGAATTAGTGATCTCTACTTTATTTGGCATGGTCCCAGCCGATTAACTTACCTCTTGGAAACTGTTCCCTGTTGATTGAGATTAGTTTAGATTGCACAAAAAAGGGGTTAGTTTGATAAAACTTTTTAAATGATACTTTTTTGGTAAAAAAAAGTGTTCTGATGTGGCATAAAGATGAAAGAAATTTTAAGTGTTTTGTATTTAAATTTGTTTGTTAATGCTTTTAAAAACCCAAAATGCATTATCAAACAAACCCATATTTTCTTCAACAGACAAAATTTGTCCATAAGGATTTTGGTGTGGCTAGTGATGATTTATCTTATAAAATAAGAGAAACAGATTAGAATCTGCAGCCTTTTGGTAGAGTGGGCATTTTCTACTTGCCCTGAGAGCTCCCACCCAAGGAGGAGGCACAAGAAAATTGTAAAATATTTAGGGCCTCAAGAGCCTATGCCAAGGCAAAGTGGCCCACTAGGCCCATCACATTTTCTTGTCCAATCTCCTAAACGATGCGGTTTCCAACCAACATGAGTAGTGAGCGAGTCTCCGGGGCTGGGCAAAACCCGTTTGATACCGATACTATCCGAAGTAACCTAGCCAACCCGAGCTTATAATTTAAAGGTGGCAATAGCATAAAGGGATTTTTTATTTTTTATTTTTATAGAGAAAACGTGTATATAATATTATATAGGGGCACCTCCATATATGGTATGCTCCACAAACTAACACCTAATTGACAATGTTCCCAAATTTTTAATTGTGACAATATCCCCTAAACTATCAAAAATTGTCAATGTTCTCCCTAATGAAGAAACTATCCTTAGTAAAATAAAAACAAAAAATAGTGAAATTTCTCGAAAAAACTTAAAACTAATATATATATATATATATATATGCCAAATTAAAAAAATTTTCTTAAAAAAAATATTTTTTATAAGAAAAAAATTGATTTTTTTTTTTTTTAAATAAAAATTGAAAATTTTCGTTTTTGTTTTATAAATTTTGTTTTATAACTTTATTTTTAACTAAAAAATTCCTTTTTTTTTTTTTTAAATTTTTAAATTCGTTTTAAAAAATAAAAAAAAAATATTTTTTTTTTATAAAAATTGAAAATTTTCGCTTAAAAAATACAAAATTTTCGTTTTTAAAATTTTTTGTTTTTTTTTTAAAAAAATTCGTTTTAAAAATATAAAAAATAAAATTTTCGTTTTTTTTAAAAGATCATTTTTTTAAAAATTAAATTTGTTCGTTTTTAAATATTTTTATTTTTTATTTCAAATGTATAGGAATATTTTTTTAAAATTATATCTTTTTTGTTTGTATCAGAAAAAACATTAATAATGTTTTGATAATTAAGGTTAAATTGTCAAAATTGAAAGTTTAGGAATTATAGGAAATTTGAGGATTACTAGACTTTACCCTATTATATATACACGTTTTCTCTCAGAAAAACCCTAGCCTGAGACCTGCAGCCGCCTGCTATTGCTTCGGAAGGTTTCTCTCTGCTACTGCTTCTGAAGGTTCTCTCTCGCTTCTAAGGTTTCTCTCTCTTGACATTTCTGCGTTTTTCTCTTTCTATTTCATTTTAGGCATTGCAATTTGCTTGTTACGTTTTAGGGCTGAGAACTCATCTCCGCCGTATGTCTATGCATAAAGTTCTTGAATATGCGAATTTAGTTTTTGTAGATGATTACAGTATGTCTTCACTTAATCCCCTCTGTTCCTTGTTCCTGCCTGCTTTTGCTCTCTCTCTACTATTTGTTTTTTTCCCTTTTCTTTTTGTTTATTTTATTTTTTCTTTCAAATTAAAGCATTAAGATCATGTTAAAGCAGGGATTGTGTGTATCGGCTTTGTGCTACAATCAGTGCACTCTGTTTCCGAAAGAGTTCCCTGCGAGATAGATCTGGGGAAGGTGGGCAGTTGTGTTTCCTCCCACCCGTTGAAATTCTCAACAATCATCTTCCCCACATCTCGTTTTTCTCGCCATATATTTACAAATTACTTATAAAAAAATACTCCTCCCTGGGATTGATTGATGTTGGTTGCTAGAATGCCCAAGATAGAATTGTCTGCTTAATTTTGGTTGTATTGGTTGGTAAGGCAAAAGCAAATTTATACCGCTAATGAAAATTAAAACAAAGTATCAACTGCAAGCTGGTATTTGGTTGGATATTTGTCCTAGAAAAGCTGTTTTTGCAGTTGATCAACCCCCGCCCCCTTTTTCTTCTCTTTCTGAAACGTGTCATTGCAATGATCTGTTTTTGGTCTGGATTCAATGTAGATAATAACTAATTTTTGTTTTTTTTTTAAGAATTTGCATAATTGTTCATATTGTTCATGCTTTCTTTTGTAAAAAAAAAAAAATCTATTTTTCCTGATTATATTTAGTACTTGTGCAGGATGGAATCTCAGGTCAAACACGCTGTTGTTGTCAAAGTTATGGGCCGCACCGGCTCAAGAGGGCAAGTGACCCAAGTAAGGGTGAAGTTTCTTGATGATCAAAACCGATTCATTATGAGGAATGTGAAAGGCCCCGTGAGGGAAGGCGATATCCTTACCCTGCTTGAGTCTGAGAGAGAAGCAAGAAGGCTGCGTTGATGGGCTTGTTGGTCCCACCGGCCACCTCCTATCCTCTCAGTTTTGTTGTCTCAGATGTTTCTGCTTTCTTCTTGTCGTAGCTAAATGGTATTATCAGTGTTCTGTGTTAGTCTATTTTTCTGGGTATTGAGTATAACAACTTGAATTTTGAGGTGGAATACTTGTATGGGATGCTTCAATTTTCTATGTTGGAAAGACTAAGTTTGGTTTGATTTATAAGTTCTTAACTTTTTTTGGCTGCATCTCAAGTTTAGTCCTCTTTTCAATGTACTCGTTGCTTAATGGGTTTTAAGAAAAAGAGAGGAGTAGTTAGATTGTGGTTGTTATGCAATTAAAAGACATAACTATATAACATTTGTTGCCGAACCCTGTTGGAGTTCAGAGCTTGTGATTTTAATGATTCAAGCATCTGTGTAATTCTCTGCTGAATTACTTGTGCCCTTGACTTGAGCCCTAGAAGGTTGAAAGTTATTGGTTTGGGTTAAAGATTAGACTAGTTTGTTTATGTCTCCTTGTGGTAAGATTCAGAAGGGGTTGATATTGTATACCCTGCCCTCTATGCAGAAGTTATAACACAAGTTTGTATGGTGTTGAAAAATTTATGACAAAACCTAATGTGTTCCAGCCTTGGTGTTCAATGGGTAAAGTTCAAACATGCTGAATGTGTTCTCAACACCTCTAATTTGCCAAATGTATAATGATGTTGATTAAATTTGAATATGGTAATCCAAAATGGCTAAAGGCGTATGTATTTGTGTTTATTACTTGGGTTAAATATGTTCAAAATTCATGTTTATGTCAGTAAAAACATTAAAAAAAATTTTAAAAAAAAAAATTGAAAAAAGAAGGGTGGCTCTAGCCGCCCCTATTTGATCTATTTGGTCGCCCCCAATAGCCCTGGGGCAGTTTGATCTCCTCCGCTTGGGCGTGAGATGGTTTTAAATTTTAATCACTCCAAACCGGCTAGTCTGAAGATGGTTCGGGCACCCTCAAATGTAACTCTCAATTTAATTTAATTTAATTTAATTTATTTATTTATTTATTTTTTTCACTTTAGTCTTTAGGTTTCAATTTGTATCTTACACGGCTAAAAACGAAAATAGTACATCCATTCACGTTTCGGCCATAAATTTATCAAAATTCATGTCTATGCGAGTAAAAACATAAAATTTTTTTAAAAAAAAATTGAAAAAAGTAGAGCCACCCCTATTCAATCTATTTGGAATTCATGTCTATGTCAATAAAAACATTAAGGCCCCGTTTGGTTTGCGGAATAGACCCTTGGATTGGACTAGCTATACCTAGTGTTAGCTAGTCCTTTGTTTGGTAACACTCTATTCATGGGAATAGTCTATTCCCATGGGATTACTAATCTCATACACACAAGGTTAGTTAAGCCACTAAAAAATGAGTGGCTTAGCTAATCATTTCTTGTGGGATTAAATTAATTGTGTAAATTGCCACAAAAAACCCCTCTTGTGGGATTAATTTCGTTCTCTCTCTCTCTGATTCTTCTATATTTCACTCTCTCTCTCTCCCTCTCTCTCTCTCTCTCTCTCTCTCTATAT
>NC_081544.1:2798774-2798949 GCF_901000735.1 Corylus avellana | reverse complement strand
TATATATATATATATATATATCTGTTTCTCTTTTCTCCGTCTCTATATTTCGTTCTCTTTTATTTTATTTTTTTTATCTCTCTTTCTATTTTCTCTCTAATTTTTCTGGTACAGTTTTCTGTAAGTGCAAACAATTTTTTTTCTCTCTCTATGCTGTCTCCCTTCTTTTTACCGT